>NC_054507.1:4103758-4164326 GCF_017639515.1 Carcharodon carcharias | reverse complement strand
TCCCAAAACCCCTCAATAGCCAACCCTTTGCAGAGATTCGCAACTCCCCCCAATACACAACACAGTACACAGATTCCCAACACCCCTCAATACACACACTGTACAAAGATTCCCAACAACCATTTCAATACAAAAACTGTACACAGATTCCTAACACCACCTCAATACACAACACTATGCACAGATTTCCCAGCACGGCCCATCAATACACAACACTGTACACAATTACCAACACCCCTCAATACGCAAACATGTTACACAGATTCCCCAACGTACCCCTCCTTATACATCACTGTGCACAGATTCCCAAGGCCCTCTCACTGCACAACATTGTACACAGGTTCCCAACACCCCCTCAATACACAAAACGGTACACAGATTCCCAACGCCCCCTCAATACAAAACACTGTACACATGTTCCTAAAACCCCGCCAATAAACAAGACTGTACACAGATTTCCAACACCACCTCAATACACAACACTGTACGCATGTTCCCAACGTACGCTCAATACATAACACTGTACACAGATTCCCAACACCACTTCAATACACAACACTGTACACAGATTCCCAACGCCCTCTCACGAGAGAACACTGTACACAGATTCCCAACACCACCTCAATACACAACACTGTACACAGATTCCCAACGCCCTCTCACGACACAACACTGTACACAGATTCCAAACGCCCCCTCAATACACAACACTGTACACAGATTCCCAACGCCCTCTCACTAAACAACACTGACCATAGATTTCCAACGCCCCCTCAATACACAAAACAGTACACATATTTCCAACGTACCCTCAATACACAACACTGTGCACAGATTTCCAATGCCTCTCACAACTCCACACTGTGCACAGATTCCCACACCCCCTCAATACACAACACTGTGAACAGATTTCCAGCGCCCTATCACAACACAACACTGTGCACAGATTCCCAACACCCCCTCAATACACAAAACTGTACACAGATTCCCAACACCCCCTCAATACACAACACTGTGGACAGATTCCCAACAAACCCCCAATACACAACACTTTACACAGATTCCCAACACCCCTTCAATGCAAAAAACTGTACACAGATTCCCAACACCCCCTCAATACACAACACTGTACACAGGTTCTCAACACCCCCTCAATACACCACACTGTACATAGATTCCAAACACCCCTCAATACACAACACTGTACACAGATTCCAAATGCCCTCTCAATACACAACACTGTACACAGATTCCCAACGCACCATCAATACACAACACTGTACACAGATTCTCACACCCCCTCAATACACAACACTGTGCACAGATTCCCAACACCCCCTCAATATACAATACTGTACACAGATTCCCAACACCCTCTCACTACACAACACTGTACACAGACTCCTAACACCACCTCAATACACAACACTGTACACAGATTGATAATACACCCTCAATACACAACACTGTACACAGATTCCCAACACCCCATCAATACACAACACTGTACACAGATTCCAAACACCCCCTCCATACACAACACTGTACAGAGATTCCCAACACATCCTCAATACACAAAACTGTACACAGATTCCAACACCCCCTCAATACACAACACTGTACACAGATTATCAACACCCACTCAATTCACAACACTGTGCACAGATTCCCAACGCACACGCAATACAGCAAGAACTGTACACAGATTCCAACAACACCCTCAATACACAATCAACTGTAAGCAGATTCTCAACCTACCTAAATACACTAGCACTGGTGCACAGATTCTCAATCACACCTCATTACATAACAAGGTACTATTAGTTTCGCAAAAGCAGCTCAATGCACAGACACTGCTGCACAGAATCTCAACACCACGCTCATACACAACACTGTCATCAGATTCACAACACACCCTCTCAACTACACAACACTGTACACTGATTCCCAACAGACCCCTCATAGACACAACAACTGATGCACAGATTCACAACACCCCCCTTCATACACAACCACTGTACACAGATTCCGAAACACACCCGTCAAGACACGAAAACGTGTACAGATTCCCAACACGACTCTCATACATAACACTGTGCACAGATTCCCAACACCTCCTCAATAAACAACACTGTGCATAGATTTCCAACGCCCCCTCAATACACAACACTGTACACAGATTCCCAACACCCCCTCAATACACAACACTGTACACAGATTCCCAACACCCCCTCAATACACAACACTGTACACAGATTCCCAACACCCCTCAAAACACAACACTGTACACAGATTCCCAACACCACCTCAATACAAAACACTGTGCACAGATTCCTAACACACCCTCAATACACAAAACTGTACAGAGATTCCCAACACACCCTCAATACACAACACTGTACACAGATTCCCAACACAACATCAATACACAACACTGAGCACAGATTCCCAACGCCCTCTCACTACATAACACTGTACACATATTCCTAACACCAACTCAATACACAACAATGTACGCAGATTCCCAACACCCACTCAATAAACAACACTTTGCAGAGATTCGCAACTCCCCCTCAATACACAACACAGTACACAGATTCCCAACACTCCCTCAATACACAACACTGTACACAGATTCCCAACACCATTTCAATACATAAAACTGTACACAGATTCCCAACACCACCTCAATACACAACACTATGCACAGATTCCCAGCATGCCCTCAATACACAACACTGTACACAGATTACCAACAACCCTTCAATACGCAACATGTACACAGATTCCCAACGTACCCCTCCTTACACAGCACTGTGCACAGATTCCCAACGCCCTCTCACTACACAACACTGTACACAGATTCCCAACACCCCCTCAATACACAACACTGTACACAGATTCCCAACGCCCCCTCAATACAAAACACTGTGCACATGTTCCTAACACCGCGCCAATAAACAAGACTGTACACAGATTCCGCAACACCAACCTCAACACAAAACACTGTACGCATATCCCCAACGTACACTCAATACATAACACTGTACACAGATTCCCAACACCATGTCAATACACACACTGTACACAGATTCCCAACGCCCTCTCACTAAACAAACACTGACCATAGATTGCCAACGCCCCCTCAATACACAAAACAGTACACATATTTCCAACGTACCCCCAATACACATCACTGTGCACAGATTTCCAATGCCCTCTCACAACTCCACACTGTGCACAGATTCCCAACACCCCCTCAATACACAACACTGTACACAGATTCCCAACGCCCCCTCAATACACAACACTGTATACAGATTCCCAATGCCCCCTCCATACACAACACTGTGGAGAGATTTCCAGCGCCCTATCACAACACAACACTGTGCACACATTCCCAACACCCCCCCAATACACAAAACTGATACACAGATTCCCAACACCCCCTCAATACACAACACTGTGGACAGATTCCCAACACCCCCTCAATACACAACACTGTACACAGTTTCCCAACACCCCCTCAATGCAAAAAACTGTACACAGATTCCCAACACCCCCTCAATAGACAACACTGTGCACAGATTCCCAACACCCACTCAATAAACAACACAGTACACAGAATTCCAACACCCCCTCAATACACAACACAGTACACAGATTCCCAACACCACCTCAATACACAACACTATACACATATTCCTAACACACCCTCAATACACAACACTGAAAACAGATTCCTAACACACCCTCAATACACAACACTGTACACAGATTCCCAACACAACCTCAATACACAACACAGTACACAGATTCCCAACAACCCCTCAATACACAACACTGTGCACAGATTCCCAACACCACCTCAATACATAACACTGTGCAGAGATTCCCAACAGCCCCTCAATACACTACACTGTACACTGATTCCCAACACACCCTCAAAACACAACACTGTGCACAGATTCCCAGCCACCTCTCACTACACAACATTGTACACAAATTCTCACACCACCTCAATGCACAACACTGTGCACAGATTCCCAACACCACCTCAATACACAACACTGTACACAGATTCTCAACAGCACCTCAATACACAACACTGTACACAGATACCCAATACACCCTCAATACACAACACTGTGCACAGATTCCCAACACCACCTCAATACACAACAATGTACAGAGATTCCCAACACCCCCTCAATACACAACACTGTACACAGATTCCCAACACACTTTCAACACACAACATTGTAGACAGATTCCCAACACCCCCTCAAAACACAACCCTACACAGATTCCCAACACCCCCTCAATACACAACACTGTAGACAGATTCCCAACACCCCCTCAAAACACAACACTGTACGCAGATTCCCAACACCCCCTCAATACACAATACTGTGCACAGATTCCCAACACCCACTCAATAAACAACACAGTACACAGATTCCCAACGCCCTCTCACTACAGAAAACTGTAGACAGATTCCTAACACCACCTCAATACACAACACTAAACACAGATTCCTAACACCCCCAGAATACACAACACTGTACACAGATTCACAACACCCCCTCAATACACAACACTGTACACAGATTCCCAACATCCCCTCAATACACAACACTGTACACAGATTCCCTACGCCCCCTCAATACACAACACTGTACACAAATTCCTAACACCCCATCAATAAACAAGACTGTACACAGATTCCCAACACCACCTCAGTGCAGAACACTGTGCACAGATTCTCAACACCACCTCAATGCACAACACAGTACATAGTTTCTCAAACCATCTCAATGCACAACACTGTGCACAGATTCTCAACACCACATCAGTACACAACACTGTGCACAGATTCCCAACACCACCTCAATGCACAACACTGTGCAAAGATTCTCAACACCACATCAGTACACAAAACTGTGCACAGATTCCCAACACCACCTGAATACACAACACTGTACACAGATTCTCAACAGCACCTCAATACACAACACTGTACACAGATTCACAATACTCCCTCAATACACACGACAGTGCACAGATTCCCAACACCACCTCAATACACAACACTGTACACAGATTCACAACGCCCCCTCAATACACAACACTGTACACAGATTCCAAACACCACCTCACTACACAACACTGTACACAGCTTCCCAAAACCCCCTCAATAGACAACACTTTGCAGAGATTCACAACTCCCCCTCAATACACAACACAGTACACAGATTCCCAACACCCCCTCAATACACAACACTGTACAAAGATTCCCAACACCATTTCAATACATAAAACTGTACACAGATTCCCAACACCACCTCAATACACAACACTATGCACAGATTCCCAGCACGCCCTCAATACACAACACTGTACACAGATTACCAACAACCCCTCAATACGCAACATGTACACAGATTCCCAACGTACCCCTCCTTATACAGCACTGTGCACAGATTCCCAAGGCCCTCTCACTACACAACACTGTACACAGATTCCCAACACCCCCTCAATACACAACACTGTACACAGATTCCCAACGCCCCCTCAATACAAAACACTGTACACATGTTCCTAACACCCCGCCAATAAACAAGACTGTACACAGATTCCCAACACCACCTCAATACACAACACTGTACACATATTCCCAACGTACGCTCAATACATAACACTGTACACAGATTCCCAACACCACGTCAATACACAACACTGTACACAGATTCCCAACGCCCTCTCACGACACAACACTGTACACAGATTCCAAACGCCCCCTCAATACACAACACTGTACACAGATTCCCAACGCCCTCTCACTACACAACACTGTGCACAGTTTTCCAACACCCCCTCAATACTCAAAACTGTGCACATATTCCCAACGTACCCTCAATACACAACACTATGCACAGATTTCCAATGCCCTCTCACAACAGCACACTGTGCACAGATTCCCAACACCCCCTCAATACACAACACTGTAAACAGATTCCAGCGCCCTATCACAACACAACACTGTGCACAGATTCCCAACACCCCCTCCGTACACAAAACTGTACACAGATTCCCAACACCCCCTCAATACACAACACTGTGCACAGATTCCCAACACCCCCTCAATACACAACACTGTACACAGATTCCCAACATCCCCTCAATACAAAACACTGTACACAGATTCCCAACAAACCCCTCAATACACAACACTGTACACAGATACCCAACAACACCTCAATACACAACACTGTACACAGATTCCCAACACCCATTCAGTACTCAACACTGTACACAGATTCCAAACACATCCTCAATACACAACACTGTACACATATTCCTAACCCCCTCTCAATACACAACACTGTACACAGATTCCCAACACCCTCTCAATACAGAACACTGTACACAGATTCCCATCAACACCTCAATACACAACACTGTGCACAGATTCCCAACGCCCCCTCAATACGCAAGACTGTACACAGATTCCCAACACCACCTCAATGCACAACACTGTGAACAGCTTCTCAACACGACCTCAATACACAACACTGTGCACAGATTCTCAACACAACCTCAATACACAACACTGTACACAGATTCCCAACACCACCTCAATACACAACACTATACACAGATTCCCAACACCCTCTCAATACACAACACTGTACACAGATTCCCAACGCCCTCTCACTGCACAAGACTGTACACAGATTCCCAACACCACCTCAATGCGCAGCACTGTGCACAGATTCTCAACACCACCTCAATGCACAACACTGTGCACAGATTCTCAACAACACCTCAATGCACAACACTGTGCACAGATTGCCAACACCACCTAATACACAACACTGTACACAGATTCTCAACAGCACCTCAATACACAACACTGTACACAGATTCACAATACTCCCTCAATACACACGACTGTCACAGATTCCCAACACCACCTCAATACACAACACTGTACACAGATTCCCAACAACCCGTCAATACACAACACTGTACACAGATTCCCAACACCTGTCGAGACACAACAGTGTGCACAGATTCCCAAGACCCTCTCACTACACAACACTGTGCACTGATTCCCAACACCCGCTCAATAGAAAACACTGTGCACTGATTCCCAACACACCCTCAATACACAAAACTGTACACAGATTCCCAACACCCCCTCAATACACACCACGGTACACAGATTCCCAACACCACCTCAATACACAACACTGTACACAGATTCCTAACGCACCCTTAATACACAGCACTGTACACAGATTCCCAACACACCCTCAATACACAACACTGTAAACAGATTCCCAACGCCCCCTCAATACAAAACACGGAACACAGATTCCCAAAACCCCCTCAATACACAACACTGTACCCAGATTCCTAACACCATCTCAATACATAAAACTGTACACAGATTCCCAACACCACCTCAATACACAACACTGTACAGAGATTCCCAACACCACCTCAATACACAACACTATGCATAGATTCCCAACACCACCTCAATACACAACACTGTACACAGATTCACAACGCCCCCTCAATACACAACACTGTACACAGATTCCAAACACCACCTCACTACACAACACTGTACACAGCTTCCCAAAACCCCCTCAATAGACAACACTTTGCAGAGATTCGCAACTCCCCCTCAATACACAACACAGTACACAGATTCCCAACACCCCCTCAATACACAACACTGTACAAAGATTCCCAACACCATTTCTATACATAAAACTGTACACAGATTCCCAACACCACCTCAATACACAACACTATGCACAGATTCCCAGCACGCCCTCAATACACAACACTGTACACAGATTACCAACAACCCCTCAATACGCAACATGTACACAGATTCCCAACGTACCCCTCCTTATACAGCACTGTGCACAGATTCCCAAGGCCCTCTCACTACACAACACTGTACACAGATTCCCAACACCCCCTCAATACACAACACTGTACACTGATTCCCAACGCCCCCTCAATACAAAACACTGTACACATGTTCCTAACACCCCGCCAATAAACAAGACTGTACACAGATTTCCAACACCACCTCAATACACAACACTGTACGCCTATTCCCAACGTACGCTCAATACATAACACTGTACACAGATTCCCAACACCACCTCAATACACAACACTGTACACAGATTCCCAACGCCCTCTCACGACAGAACACTGTACACAGATTCCCAACACCACCTCAATACACAACACTGTACACAGATTCCCAACGCCCTCTCACGACAGAACACTGTACACAGATTCCAAACGCCCCCTCAATACACAACACTGTACACAGATTCCCAACGCCCTCTCACTAAACAACACTGAACATAGATTTCCAACGCCCCCTCAATACACAAAACAGTACACATATTTCCAACGTACCCTCAATACACAACACTGTGCACAGATTTCCAATGCCCTCTCACAACTCCACACTGTGCACAGATTCCCAACACCCCCTCAATACACAACACTGTGAACAGATTTCCAGCGCCCTATCACAACACAACACTGTGCACAGATTCCCAACACCCCCTCCGTACACAAAACTGTACACAGATTCCCAACACCCCCTCAATACACAACACTGTGGACAGATTCCCAACACCCCCTCAATACACAACACTGTACACAGATTCCCAACATCCCCTAAATGCAAAAAACTGTACACAGATTCCCAACACCCCCTCAATACACAACACTGTACACAGATTTTCAACACCCCCTCAATAAACCACACTGTACACAGATTCCCAACACCCCATCAATACTCAACACTGTACACAGATTGCAAACACCCCCTCCATACACAACACTGTACAGAGATTCCCAACACATCCTCAATACACAACAATGTACACATATTCCTAACACCCTCTCAATACAGAACACTGTACACAGATTCCCATCAACACCTCAATACACAACACTGTGCACAGATTCCCAAAGCCCCCTCAATACGCAAGATTGTACACAGATTCCCAACACCACCTCAATGCACAACACTGTGAACAGCTTCTCAACACGACCTAAATACACAACACTGTGCACAGATTCTCAACAACACCTCAAGACACAACACTGTGCACAGATTCCCAACACAACCTGAATACACAACACTATACGCAGATTCACAACACCCCCTCAATACACAACACTGGACACAGATTCCCAACACCCTGTCAATAAACAAGACTGTACACAGATTCCCAACACCACCTCAGTGCAGAACACTGTGCACAGATTCTCAACACCACCTCAATGCACAACACTGTGCACAGATTCTCAACACCACATCAGTACACAACACTGTGCACAGATTCCCAACACCACCTCAATACACAACACTGTACACAGATTCTCAACAGCACCTCAATACACAACACTGTACACAGATTCACAATACTCCCTCAATACACACGACTGTGCACAGATTCCCAACACCACCTCAATACACAACACTGTACACAGATTCCCAACAACCCGTCAATACACAACACTGTACAGAGATTCCCAACACCCGTCGAGACACAACAGTGTGCACTGATTCCCAAGACCCTCTCACTACACAACACTGTGCACTGATTCCCAACACCCGCTCAATAGAAAACACTGTGCACAGATTCCCAACACACCCTCAATACACAAAACTGTACACAGATTCCCAACACCCCCTCAATACACACCACGGTACACAGATTCCCAACACCACCTCAATACACAACACTGTACACAGATTCCTAACGCACCCTTAATACACAACACTGTACACAGATTCCCAACACACCCTCAATACACAACACTGTAAACAGATTCCCAACGCCCCCTCAATACAAAACACGGAACACAGATTCCCAAAACCCCCTCAATACACAACACTGTACCCAGATTCCTAACACCATCTCAATACATAAAACTGTACACAGATTCCCAACACCACCTCAATACACAACACTGTACAGAGATTCACAACGCCCCCTCAATACACCACACTGTACACAGATTCCAAACACCACCTCACTACACAACACTGTACACAGCTTCCCAAAACCCCCTCAATAGACAACACTTTGCAGAGATTCGCAACTCCCCCTCAATACACAACACAGTACACAGATTCCCAACACCCCCTCAATACACAACACTGTACAAAGATTCCCAACACCATTTCAATACATAAAACTGTACACAGATTCCCAACACCACCTCAATACACAACACTATGCACAGATTCCCAGCACGCCCTCAATACACAACACTGTACACAGATTACCAACAACCCCTCAATACGCAACATGTACACAGATTCCCAACGTACCCCTCCTTATACATCACTGTGCACAGATTCCCAAGGCCCTCTCACTGCACAACATTGTACACAGATTCCCAACACCCCCTCAATACACAAAACTGTACACAGATTCCCAACGCCCCCTCAATACAAAACACTGTACACATGTTCCTAACACCCCGCCAATAAACAAGACTGTACACAGATTTCCAACACCACCTCAATACACAACACTGTACGCATGTTCCCAACGTACGCTCAATACATAACACTGTACACAGATTCCCAACACCACTTCAATACACAACACTGTACACAGATTCCCAACGCCCTCTCACGACACAACACTGTACACAGATTCCCAACACCCCCTCAATACACAACACTGTACACAGATTCCCAACGCCCTCTCACGACACAACACTGTACACAGATTCCAAACGCCCCCTCAATACACAACACTGTACACAGATTCCCAACGCCCTCTCACTAAACAACACTGACCATAGATTTCCAACGCCCCCTCAATACACAAAACAGTACACATATTTCCAACGTACCCTCAATACACAACACTGTGCACAGATTTCCAATGCCCTCTCACAACTCCACACTGTGCACAGATTCCCAACACCCCCTCAATACACAACACTGTGAACAGATTTCCAGCGCCCTATCACAACACAACACTGTGCACAGATTCCCAACACCCCCTCCGTACACAAAACTGTACACAGATTCCCAACACCCCCGCAATACACAACACTGTGGACAAATTCCCAACACCCCCTCAATACACAACACTGTACACAGATTCCAAACGTCCTCTCACTACACAAAACTGTACACAGATTCCCAACACCCCCTCAATACACAACACTGTACACAGATTCTCAACACCCCCTCAATACACCACACTGTACACAGATTCCAAACACCCCTCAATACACAACACTGTACACAGATTCCCAAAGCCTCCTCAATACACAACACTGTACACAGATTCCAAACGCCCTCAATAGACAACGCTGTACACAGTTTCCCAACACCCCCTCAATACACAACTCTTTGCGCAGATTCCCAACACCCCCTCAATATACAATACTGTACAAAGATTCCCAACACCCAATCACTACACAACACTGTACACAGACTCCTAACACCACCTCAATACACAACACTGTACACAGATTGCTAACACACCCTCATAGACAACACTGTACACAGATTCCCAACACCCCATCAATACACAACACTGTACAGAGGTTCCAAACACCCCCTCCATACACAACACTGTACAGAGATTCCCAACACATCCTCAATGCACAACAATGTACACATATTCCTAAAACCCTCGCAATACAGAACACTGTACACAGATTCCCATCAACAACTCAATACACAACACAGTGCACAGATTCCCAACGCCCCCTCAATACGCAAGACTGTACACAGATTCCCAACACCACCTCAATGCACAACACTGTGAACAGCTTCTCAACACGACCTAAATACATAACACTGTGCACAGATTCTCAACACAACCTCAATGCATAACAAAGTACATAGTTTCTCAAACCAACTCAATGCACAACACTGTGCACAGAAACTCAACACCACCTCAATACACAACACTGTACACAGATTCCCAACACCACCTCAATACACAACACTGTACACAGATTCCCAACAGCACCCCAATACACAACACTGTACACAGATTCACAACACCCCCTCAATACACACCAATGTGCACAGATTCCCAACACCCCGTCAAGACACAACACTGTGTTCAGATTCCCAACACACTCTCACTACACAACACTGTGCACAGATACCCAACACCCCCTCAATAGACAACACTGTGCATAGATTCCCAACACCCCCTCAATACACAACACTGTACACAGATTCCCAACACCCCCTCAATACACAACACTGTACACAGATTCCCAACACCCCCTCAATACACAACACTGTACACAGATTCCCAACACCCCCTCAAAACACAACACTGTACACAGATTCCCAACACCACCTCAATACACAACACTGTGCACAGATTCCCAAAACCACCTCAATACACAACACTGTACAAAGATTCCCAACACACCCTCAATACACAACACTGTACACAGATTCCCAAAACAACCGCAATACACAACACTGAGCACAGATTCCCAACGCCCTCTCACTACATAACACTGTACACATATTCCTAACCAACTCAATACACAACAATGTACGCAGATTCCCTACACCCTCTCAATACACAACACTTTGCAGAGATTCGCAACTCCCCCTCAATACACAACACTGTGCACAGATTCCCAACACCCCCTCAATACACAACACTGTACACAGATTCCCAACACAATCTCAATACATAAAACTGTACACAGATAACCAACACCACCTCAATACACAACACTATGCACAGATTCCTAACAGCACCTCAATACACAACACTGTACACAGATTCCTAACACCCCGTCAATACACAACAATGTACACAGATTCCCAACAACCCCTCAATACACAACACTGTGCACAGATTCCCAACGCCCTCTCACTACACAACAACGTGCACAGATTCCCAACACCAACTTAATACACAACACTGTGCAGAGATTCCCAACGCCCCCTCAATACACAAAACTGTGCACATGTTCCTAACACCGCGCCAATAAACAAGACTGTACACAGATTCCCAACACCACCTCAACACAAAACACTGTACGCATATTCCCAACGTACACTCAATACATAACACTGTACACAGATTCCCAACACCATGTCAATACACAACACTGTACACAGATTCCCAACGCCCTCTCACTAAACAACACTGACCATAGATTGCCAACGCCCCCTCAATACACAAAACAGTACACATATTTCCAACGTACCCCCAATACACATCACTGTGCACAGATTTCCAATGCCCTCTCACAACTCCACACTGTGCACAGATTCCCAACACCCCCTCAATACACAACACTGTACACAGATTCCCAACGCCCCCTCAATACACAACACGGTATACAGATTCCCAATGCCCCCTCAATACACAACACTGTGGAGAGATTTCCAGCGCCCTATCACAACACAACACTGTGCACAGATTCCCAACACCCCCTAAATACACAAAAGTGTACACAGATTACCAACAGCCCCTCAATACACAACACTGTGGAGAGATTCCCAACGCCCCTTCAATACACCACACTGTTGACAGTTTCCCAACGCCCCCTCAATACACAACACTGTGCACAGATTCCCAACGCCCTCTCACAACACAACACTGTGCACAGATTTTCAACACCCTTCTCAATAAACCACACTGTACACTGATTACCAAAACTCCCTCACTACACAACACTGTACACAGATTCCCAACACCACCTCAATACACAACACTGTACACAGATTCCCAACGCCCTCTCACTACACAACACTGTACACAGATTCCAAACGCCCCCTCAATACACAACACTGTACACAGATTCCCAACGCCCTCTCACTAAACAACACTGAACATAGATTTCCAACGCCCCCTCAATACACAAAACAGTACACATATTTTCAACGTACCCTCAATACACAACACTGGGCACAGATTTCCAATGCCCTCTCACAACTCCACACAGTGCACAGATTCCCAACACCACGTCAATACACAACACTGTACACAGATTCCCAACACCACCTCAATACACAACACTGTACACAGATTCCAAACGCCCCCTCAATACACAACACTGTACACAGATTCCCAACGCCCTCTCACTAAACAACACTGAACATAGATTTCCAACGCCCCCTCAATACACAAAACAGTACACATATTCCCAACGTACCCTCAATACACAACACTGTGCACAGATTCCCAACACCACCTCAATACACAACACTGTACAGAGATTCCCAACACCCCCTCAATACACAACACTGTACACAGATTCCCAACACACTTTCAACACACAACATTGTAGACAGATTCCCAACACCCCCTCAAAACACAACCCTACACAGATTCCCAACACCCGCTCAATACACAACACTGTAGACAGATTCCCAACACCCCCTCAAAACACAACACTGTACGCAGATTCCCAACACCCCCTCAATACACAATACTGTGCACAGATTCCCAACACCCACTCAATAAACAACACAGTACACAGATTCCCAACGCCCTCTCACTACAGAAAACTGTAGACAGATTCCTAACACCACCTCAATACACAACACTGAACACAGATTCCAACACCCCCTCAATACACAACACTGTACACAGATTCACAACACCCCCTCAATACACAACACTGTACACAGATTCCCAACGCCCTTCAATACACAACACTGTACACAGATTCACAACACCCCCTCAATACACAACACTGTACACAATTCCTACACCCCATCAATAAACAAGACTGTACACAGATTCCCAACACCACCTCAGTGCAGAACACTGTGCACAGATTCTCAACACCACCTCAATGCACAACACAGTACATAGTTTCTCAAACCAATCTCAAGCACAACACTGTGCACAGATTCTCAACACACATCAGTACACAACACTGTGCACAGATTCCCAACACCACCTCAATGCACAACACTGTGCAAAGATTCTCAACACCACATCAGTACACAAACTGTGCACAGATTCCCACACCACCTGAATACACAACACTGTACACAGATTCTCAACAGCACCTCAATACACAACACTGTACACAGATTCACAATACTCCCTCAATACACACGACAGTGCACAGATTCCCAACACCACCTCAATACACAACACTGTACACAGATTCACAACGCCCCCTCAATACACAACACTGTACACAGATTCCAAACACCACCTCACTACACAACACTGTACACAGCTTCCCAAAACCCCCTCAATAGACAACACTTTGCAGAGATTCACAACTCCCCCTCAATACACAACACAGTACACAGATTCCCAACACCCCCTCAATACACAACACTGTACAAAGATTCCCAACACCATTTCAATACATAAAACTGTACACAGATTCCCAACACCACCTCAATACACAACACTATGCACAGATTCCCAGCACGCCCTCAATACACAACACTGTACACAGATTACCAACAACCCCTCAATACGCAACAAGTACACAGATTCCCAACGTACCCCTCCTTATACAGCACTGTGCACAGATTCCCAAGGCCCTCTCACTACACAACACTGTACACAGATTCCCAACACCCCCTCAATACACAACACTGTACACAGATTCCCAACGCCCCCTCAATACAAAACACTGTACACATGTTCCTAACACCCCGCCAATAAACAAGACTGTACACAGATTTCCAACATCACCTCAATACACAACACTGTACGCATATTCCCAACGTACGCTCAATACATAACACTGTACACAGATTCCCAACACCACCTCAATACACAACACTGTACACAGATTCCCAACGCCCTCTCACGACAGAACACTGTACACAGATTCCAAACGCCCCCTCAATACACAACACTGTACACAGATTCCCAACGCCCTCTCACTAAACAACACTGAACATAGATTTCCAACGCCCCCTCAATACACAAAACAGTACACATATTTCCAACGTACCCTCAATACACAACACTGTGCACAGATTTCCAATGCCCTCTCACAACTCCACACTGTGCACAGATTCCCAACACCCCCTCAATACACAACACTGTGAACAGATTTCCAGCGCCCTATCACAACACAACACTGTGCACAGATTCCCAACACCCCCTCCGTACACAAAACTGTACACAGATTCCCAACACCCCCTCAATACACAACACTGTGGACAGATTCCCAACACCCCCTCAATACACAACACTGTACACAGATTCCCAACATCCCCTAAATGCAAAAAACTGTACACAGATTCCCAACACCCCCTCAATACACAACACTGTACACAGATTTTCAACACCCCCTCAATAAACCACACTGTACACAGATTCCCAACACCCCATCAATACTCAACACTGTACACAGATTGCAAACACCCCCTCCATACACAACACTGTACAGAGATTCCCAACACATCCTCAATACACAACAATGTACACATATTCCTAACACCCTCTCAATACAGAACACTGTACACAGATTCCCATCAACACCTCAATACACAACACTGTGCACAGATTCCCAACGCCCCCTCAATACGCAAGATTGTACACAGATTCCCAACACCACCTCAATGCACAACACTGTGAACAGCTTCTCAACACGACCTTAATACACAACACTGTGCACAGATTCTCAACAACACCTCAAGACACAACACTGTGCACAGATTCCCAACACAACCTGAATACACAGCACTATACGCAGATTCACAACACCCCCTCAATACACAACACTGTACACAGATTCCCAACACCCCGTCAATAAACAAGACTGTACACAGATTCCCAACACCACCTCAGTGCAGAACACTGTGCACAGATTCTCAACACCACCTCAATGCACAACACTGTGCACAGATTCTCAACACCACATCAGTACACAAGACTGTGCACAGATTGCCAACACCACCTGAATACACAACACTGTACACAGATTCTCAACAGCACCTCAATACACAACACTGTACACAGATTCACAATACTCCCTCAATACACACGACTGTGCACAGATTCCCAACACCACCTCAATACACAACACTGTACACAGATTCCCAACAACCCGTCAATACACAACACTGTACACAGATTCCCAACACCTGTCGAGACACAACAGTGTGCACTGATTCCCAAGACCCTCTCACTACACAACACTGTGCACTGATTCCCAACACCCGCTCAATAGAAAACACTGTGCACTGATTCCCAACACACCCTCAATACACAAAACTGTACACAGATTCCCAACACCCCCTCAATACACACCACGGTACACAGATTCCCAACACCACCTCAATACACAACACTGTACACAGATTCCTAACGCACCCTTAATACACAGCACTGTACACAGATTCCCAACACACCCTCAATACACAACACTGTAAACAGATTCCCAACGCCCCCTCAATACAAAACACGGAACACAGATTCCCAAAACCCCCTCAATACACAACACTGTACCCAGATTCCTAACACCATCTCAATACATAAAACTGTACACAGATTCCCAACACCACCTCAATACACAACACTGTACAGAGATTCCCAACACCACCTCAATACACAACACTATGCATAGATTCCCAACACCACCTCAATACACAACACTGTACACAGATTCACAACGCCCCCTCAATACACAACACTGTACACAGATTCCAAACACCACCTCACTACACAACACTGTACACAGCTTCCCAAAACCCCCTCAATAGACAACACTTTGCAGAGATTCGCAACTCCCCCTCAATACACAACACAGTACACAGATTCCCAACACCCCCTCAATACACAACACTGTACAAAGATTCCCAACACCATTTCTATACATAAAACTGTACACAGATTCCCAACACCACCTCAATACACAACACTATGCACAGATTCCCAGCACGCCCTCAATACACAACACTGTACACAGATTACCAACAACCCCTCAATACGCAACATGTACACAGATTCCCAACGTACCCCTCCTTATACAGCACTGTGCACAGATTCCCAAGGCCCTCTCACTACACAACACTGTACACAGATTCCCAACACCCCCTCAATACACAACACTGTACACTGATTCCCAACGCCCCCTCAATACAAAACACTGTACACATGTTCCTAACACCCCGCCAATAAACAAGACTGTACACAGATTTCCAACACCACCTCAATACACAACACTGTACGCCTATTCCCAACGTACGCTCAATACATAACACTGTACACAGATTCCCAACACCACCTCAATACACAACACTGTACACAGATTCCCAACGCCCTCTCACGACAGAACACTGTACACAGATTCCCAACACCACCTCAATACACAACACTGTACACAGATTCCCAACGCCCTCTCACGACAGAACACTGTACACAGATTCCAAACGCCCCCTCAATACACAACACTGTACACAGATTCCCAACGCCCTCTCACTAAACAACACTGAACATAGATTTCCAACGCCCCCTCAATACACAAAACAGTACACATATTTCCAACGTACCCTCAATACACAACACTGTGCACAGATTTCCAATGCCCTCTCACAACTCCACACTGTGCACAGATTCCCAACACCCCCTCAATACACAACACTGTGAACAGATTTCCAGCGCCCTATCACAACACAACACTGTGCACAGATTCCCAACACCCCCTCCGTACACAAAACTGTACACAGATTCCCAACACCCCCTCAATACACAACACTGTGGACAGATTCCCAACACCCCCTCAATACACAACACTGTACACAGATTCCCAACATCCCCTAAATGCAAAAAACTGTACACAGATTCCCAACACCCCCTCAATACACAACACTGTACACAGATTTTCAACACCCCCTCAATAAACCACACTGTACACAGATTCCCAACACCCCATCAATACTCAACACTGTACACAGATTGCAAACACCCCCTCCATACACAACACTGTACAGAGATTCCCAACACATCCTCAATACACAACAATGTACACATATTCCTAACACCCTCTCAATACAGAACACTGTACACAGATTCCCATCAACACCTCAATACACAACACTGTGCACAGATTCCCAACGCCCCCTCAATACGCAAGATTGTACACAGATTCCCAACACCACCTCAATGCACAACACTGTGAACAGCTTCTCAACACGACCTAAATACACAACACTGTGCACAGATTCTCAACAACACCTCAAGACACAACACTGTGCACAGATTCCCAACACAACCTGAATACACAACAATATACGCAGATTCACAACACCCCCTCAATACACAACACTGGACACAGATTCCCAACACCCTGTCAATAAACAAGACTGTACACAGATTCCCAACACCACCTCAGTGCAGAACACTGTGCACAGATTCTCAACACCACCTCAATGCACAACACTGTGCACAGATTCTCAACACCACATCAGTACACAACACTGTGCACAGATTCCCAACACCACCTCAATACACAACACTGTACACAGATTCTCAACAGCACCTCAATACACAACACTGTACACAGATTCACAATACTCCCTCAATACACACGACTGTGCACAGATTCCCAACACCACCTCAATACACAACACTGTACACAGATTCCCAACAACCCGTCAATACACAACACTGTACAGAGATTCCCAACACCCGTCGAGACACAACAGTGTGCACTGATTCCCAAGACCCTCTCACTACACAACACTGTGCACTGATTCCCAACACCCGCTCAATAGAAAACACTGTGCACAGATTCCCAACACACCCTCAATACACAAAACTGTACACAGATTCCCAACACCCCCTCAATACACACCACGGTACACAGATTCCCAACACCACCTCAATACACAACACTGTACACAGATTCCTAACGCACCCTTAATACACAACACTGTACACAGATTCCCAACACACCCTCAATACACAACACTGTAAACAGATTCCCAACGCCCCCTCAATACAAAACACGGAACACAGATTCCCAAAACCCCCTCAATACACAACACTGTACCCAGATTCCTAACACCATCTCAATACATAAAACTGTACACAGATTCCCAACACCACCTCAATACACAACACTGTACAGAGATTCACAACGCCCCCTCAATACACCACACTGTACACAGATTCCAAACACCACCTCACTACACAACACTGTACACAGCTTCCCAAAACCCCCTCAATAGACAACACTTTGCAGAGATTCGCAACTCCCCCTCAATACACAACACAGTACACAGATTCCCAACACCCCCTCAATACACAACACTGTACAAAGATTCCCAACACCATTTCAATACATAAAACTGTACACAGATTCCCAACACCACCTCAATACACAACACTATGCACAGATTCCCAGCACGCCCTCAATACACAACACTGTACACAGATTACCAACAACCCCTCAATACGCAACATGTACACAGATTCCCAACGTACCCCTCCTTATACATCACTGTGCACAGATTCCCAAGGCCCTCTCACTGCACAACATTGTACACAGATTCCCAACACCCCCTCAATACACAAAACTGTACACAGATTCCCAACGCCCCCTCAATACAAAACACTGTACACATGTTCCTAACACCCCGCCAATAAACAAGACTGTACACAGATTTCCAACACCACCTCAATACACAACACTGTACGCATGTTCCCAACGTACGCTCAATACATAACACTGTACACAGATTCCCAACACCACTTCAATACACAACACTGTACACAGATTCCCAACGCCCACTCACGACAGAACACTGTACACAGATTCCCAACACCACCTCAATACACAACACTGTACACAGATTCCCAACGCCCTCTCACGACAGAACACTGTACACAGATTCCAAACGCCCCCTCAATACACAACACTGTACACAGATTCCCAACGCCCTCTCACTAAACAACACTGACCATAGATTTCCAACGCCCCCTCAATACACAAAACAGTACACATATTTCCAACGTACCCTCAATACACAACACTGTGCACAGATTTCCAATGCCCTCTCACAACTCCACACTGTGCACAGATTCCCAACACCCCCTCAATACACAACACTGTGAACAGATTTCCAGCGCCCTATCACAACACAACACTGTGCACAGATTCCCAACACCCCCTCCGTACACAAAACTGTACACAGATTCCCAACACCCCCGCAATACACAACACTGTGGACAAATTCCCAACACCCCCTCAATACACAACACTGTACACAGATTCCCAACATCCCCTAAATGCAAAAAACTCTACACAGATTCCCAACACCCCCTCAATACACAACACTGTACACAGATTTTCAACACCCCCTCAATAAACCAGACTGTACACAGATTCCAAACACCCCTCAATACACAACACTGTACACAGATTCCCAAAACCCCCTCATTACACAACACTGTACACAGATTCCCAACACACCCTCAATAGACAACGCTGTACACAGTTTCCCAACACCCCCTCAATACACAACTCTTTGCGCAGATTCCCAACACCCCCTCAATATACAATACTGTACAAAGATTCCCAACACCCTCTCACTACACAACACTGTACACAGACTCCTAACACCACCTCAATACACAACACTGTACACAGATTGCTAACACACCCTCATAGACAACACTGTACACAGATTCCCAACACCCCATCAATACACAACACTGTACAGAGGTTCCAAACACCCCCTCCATACACAACACTGTACAGAGATTCCCAACACATCCTCAATGCACAACAATGTACACATATTCCTAAAACCCTCGCAATACAGAACACTGTACACAGATTCCCATCAACAACTCAATACACAACACAGTGCACAGATTCCCAACGCCCCCTCAATACGCAAGACTGTACACAGATTCCCAACAACACCTCAATGCACAACACTGTGAACAGCTTCTCAACTTTACCTAAATACACTACACTGTGCACAGATTCTCAACACAACCTCAATGCATAACAAAGTACATAGTTTCTCAAACCAACTCAATGCACAACACTCTGCACAGAAACTCAACACCACCTCAATACACAACACTGTACACAGATTCCCAACACCACCTCAATACACAACACTGTACACAGATTCCCAACAGTACCCCAATACACAACACTGTACACAGATTCACAACACCCCCTCAATACACACCATTGTACACAGATTCCCAACACCCCGTCAAGACACAACACTGTGTTCAGATTCCCAACACACTCTCACTACACAACACTGTGCACAGATACCCAACACCCCCTCAATAGACAACACTGTGCATAGATTCCCAACACCCCCTCAATACACAACACTGTACACAGATTCCCAACACCCCCTCAATACAACACACTGTACACAGATTCCCAACACCCCCTCAATACACAACACTGTACACAGATTCCCAACACCCCCTCAAAACACAACACTGTACACAGATTCCCAACACCACCTCAATACAAAACACTGTGCACAGATTCCTAACACACCCTCAATACACAAAACTGTACAAAGATTCCCAACACACCCTCAATACACAACACTGTACACAGATTCCCAACACAACATCAATACACAACACTGAGCACAGATTCCCAACGCCCTCACACTACATAACACTGTACTCATATTCCTAACACCAACTCAATACACAACAATGTTCGCAGATTCCCAACACCCACTCAATACACAACACTTTGCAGAGATTCGCAACTCCCCCTCAATACACAACACAGTACACAGATTCCCAACACTCCCTCAATACACAACACTGTACACAGATTCCCAACACCATTTCAATACATAAAACTGTACACAGATTCCCAACACCACCTCAATACACAACACTATGCACAGATTCCCAGCATGCCCTCAATACACAACACTGTACACAGATTACCAACAACCCTTCAATACGCAACATGTACACAGATACCCAACGTACCCCTCCTTACACAGCACTGTGCACAGATTCCCAACGCCCTCTCACTACACAACACTGTACACAGATTCCCAACACCCCCTCAATACACAACACTGTACACAGATTCCCAACGCCCCCTCAATACAAAACACTGTGCACATGTTCCTAACACCGCGCCAATAAACAAGACTGTACACAGATTCCCAACACCACCTCAACACAAAACACTGTACGCATATTCCCAACGTACACTCAATACATAACACTGTACACAGATTCCCAACACCATGTCAATACACAACACTGTACACAGATTCCCAACGCCCTCTCACTAAACAACACTGACCATAGATTGCCAACGCCCCCTCAATACACAAAACAGTACACATATTTCCAACGTACCCCCAATACACATCACTGTGCACAGATTTCCAATGCCCTCTCACAACACCACACTGTGCACAGATTCCCAACACCCCCTCAATACACAACACTGTACACAGATTCCCAACGCCCCCTCAATACACAACACGGTATACAGATTCCCAATGCCCCCTCAATACACAACACTGTGGAGAGATTTCCAGCGCCCTATCACAACACAACACTGTGCACAGATTCCCAACACCCCCTCAGTACACAAAACTGTACACAGATTCCCAACACCCCCTCAATACACAACACTGTGGACAGATTCCCAACACCCCCTCAATACACAACACTGTACACAGTTTCCCAACATCCCCTAAATGCAAAAAACTGTACACAGATTCCCAACACCCCCTCAATACACAACACTGTACACAGATTTTCAACACCCTTCTCAATAAACCACACTGTACACTGATTACCAAAACTCCCTCATTACACAACACTGTACACAGATTCCCAACACCACGTCAATACACAACACTGTACACAGATTCCCAACGCCCTCTCACGACACAACACTGTACACAGATTCCAAACGCCCCCTCAATACACAACACTGTACACAGATTCCCAACGCCCTCTCACAACACAACACTGTACACATATTTCCAACGCCCCCGCAGTACACAATAGAGTACACATATTCCCAAAGTAACCTCAATACACAACACTTTGCACAGATTTCCAATGCCCTCTCACAACTCCACACAGTGCACAGATTCCCAACACCACGTCAATACACAACACTGTACACAGATTCCCAACACCACCTCAATACACAACACTGTACACAGATTCCAAACGCCCCCTCAATACACAACACTGTACACAGATTCCCAACGCCCTCTCACTAAACAACACTGAACATAGATTTCCAACGCCCCCTCAATACACAAAACAGTACACATATTTCCAACGTACCCTCAATACACAACACTGTGCACAGATTTCCAATGCCCTCTCACAACTCCACACAGTGCACAGATTCCCAACACCCCCTCAATACACAACACTGTACACAGATTCCCAATGCCCCCTCAATACACAACACTGTGAACAGATTTCCAGCGCCCTCTCACAACACAACACTGCGCACAGATTCCCAACACCCCCTCAATACACAAAACTGTACACAGATTCCCAACACCCCCTCAATACACAACACTGTGGACAGATTCCCAACACCCCCTCAATACACAACACTGTACTCAGATTCCCAACATCCCCTAAATGCAAAAAACTGTACACAGATTACCAACACCCCCTCAATACACAACACTGTACACAGATTTTCAACACCCCCTCAATAAACCACACTGTACACAGATTCCCAACACCCCATCAATACTCAACACTGTACACAATTTGCAAACACCCCCTCCATACACAACACTGTACAGAGATTCCCAACACATCCTCAATACACAACAATGTACACATATTCCTAACACCCTCTCAATACAGAACACTGTACACAGATTCCCATCAACACCTCAATACACAACACTGTGCACAGATTCCCAACGCCCCCTCAATACGCAAGATTGTACACAGATTCCCAACACCACCTCAATGCACAACACTGTGAACAGCTTCTCAACACGACCTAAATACACAACACTGTGCACAGATTCTCAACAACACCTCAAGACAAAACACAGTGCACAGACTCCCAACACAACCTGAATACACAACACTATACGCAGATTCACAACACCCCCTCAATACACAACACTGTACACAGATTCCCAACACCCCGTCAATAAACAAGACTGTACACAGATTCCCAACACCACCTCAGTGCAGAACACTGTGCACAGATTCTCACACCACCGCAATGCACAACACTGTACACAGATTCTCAACACCACCTCAATACACTGCACTGTGCACAGATTCCCAACTCCACCTCAATACACAACACTGTACATAGATTCTCAACAGCACCTCAATACAGAACACTGTACACAGATTCCCAACACACTCTCAATACACAACACTGTGCACAGATTCCCAACACCACCTCAATACACAACACTGTACACAGATTCCCAACAACCCGTCAATACACAACACTGTACACAGATTCCCAACACCTGTCGAGACACAACAGTGTGCACTGATTCCCAATACCCTCTCACTACACAACACTGTGCACTGATTCCCAACACCCGCTCAATAGAAAACACTGTGCACAGATTCCCAACACACCCTCAATACACAAAACTGTACACAGATTCCCAACACCCCCTCAATACACACCACGGTACACAGATTCCCAACACCACCTCAATACACAACACTGTACACAGATTCCTAACACACCCTTAATACACAACACTGTACACAGATTCCCAACACACCCTCAATACACAACACTGTAAACAGATTCCCAACGCCCCCTCAATACAAAACACGGAACACAGATTCCAAAAACTCCCTCAATACACAACACTGTACCCAGATTCCTAACACCATCTCAATACATAAAACTGTACACAGATTCCCAACACCACCTCAATACACAACACTGTACAGAGATTCCCAACACCACCTCAATACACAACACTGTACACAGATTCGAAACACCCCCTCAATACACAACACTGTACACAGATTCCCAACACCACCTCACTACACAACACTGTACACAGCTTCCCAAAACCCCCTCAATAGACAACACTTTGCAGAGATTCGCAACTCCCCTCAATACACAACACAGTACACAGATTCCCAACACCCCCTCAATACACAACACTGTACACAGATTCCCAACACCATTTCAATACATAAAACTGTACACAGATTCCAAACACCACCTCAATACACAACACTATGCACAGATTCCCAGCACGCCCTCAATACACAACACTGTACACAGATTCACAACGCCCCCTCAATACACAACACTGTACACAGATACCAAACACCACCTCACTACACAACACTGTACACAGCTTCCCAAAACCCCCTCAATAGACAACACTTTGCAGAGATTCGCAACTCCCCCTCAATACACAACACAGTACACAGATTCCCAACACCCCCTCAATACACAACACTGTACAAAGATTCCCAACACCATTTCAATACATAAAACTGTACACAGATTCCCAACACCACCTCAATACACAACACTATGCACAGATTCCCAGCACGCCCTCAATACACAACACTGTACACAGATTACCAACAACCCCTCAATACGCAACATGTACACAGATTCCCAACGTACCCCTCCTTATACAGCACTGTGCACAGATTCCCAAGGCCCTCTCACTACACAACACTGTACACAGATTCCCAACACCCCCTCAATACACAACACTGTACACTGATTCCCAACGCCCCCTCAATACAAAACACTGTACACATGTTCCTAACACCCCGCCAATAAACAAGACTGTACACAGATTTCCAACACCACCTCAATACACAACACTGTACGCATATTCCCAACGTACGCTCAATACATAACACTGTACACAGATTCCCAACACCACCTCAATACACAACACTGTACACAGATTCCCAACGCCCTCTCACGACAGAACACTGTACACAGATTCCCAACACCACCTCAATACACAACACTGTACACAGATTCCCAACGCCCTCTCACGACAGAACACTGTACACAGATTCCAAACGCCCCCTCAATACACAACACTGTACACAGATTCCCAACGCCCTCTCACTAAACAACACTGAACATAGATTTCCAACGCCCCCTCAATACACAAAACAGTACACATATTTCCAACGTACCCTCAATACACAACACTGTGCACAGATTTCCAATGCCCTCTCACAACTCCACACTGTGCACAGATTCCCAACACCCCCTCAATACACAACACTGTGAACAGATTTCCAGCGCCCTATCACAACACAAGACTGTGCACAGATTCCCAACACCCCCTCCGTACACAAAACTGTACACAGATTCCCAACACCCCCTCAATACACAACACTGTGGACAGATTCCCAACACCCCCTCAATACACAACACTGTACACAGATTCCCAACATCCCCTAAATGCAAAAAACTGTACACAGATTCCCAACACCCCCTCAATACACAACACTGTACACAGATTCCCAACACCCCGTCAATAAACAAGACTGTACACAGATTCCCAACACCACCTCAGTGCAGAACACTGTGCACAGATTCTCAACACCACCTCCATACACAACACTGTACAGAGATTCCCAACACATCCTCAATACACAACAATGTACACATATTCCTAACACCCTCTCAATACAGAAGACTGTACACAGATTCCCATCAACACCTCATTACACAACACTGTGCACAGATTCCAACGCCGCTCAATACGCAAGATTGTACACAGATTCCCAACACCACCTCAATGCACAACACTGTGAACAGCTTCTCAACACGACCTAAATACACAACACTGTGCACAGATTCTCAACAACACCTCAAGACACAAAACTATGCACAGATTCCCAACACAACCTGAATACACAACACTATACGCAGATAAACAACACCCCCTCAATACACAACACTGTACACAGATTCCCAACACCCCGTCAATAAACAAGACTGTACACAGATTCCCAACACCACCTCAGTGCAGAACACAGTGCACAGATTCTCAACACCACATCAGTACACAACACTGTGCACAGATTCCCAACACCACCTCAATACACAACACTGTACACAGATTCTCAACAGCACCTCAATACACAACACTGTACAAAGATTCCCAACACCATTTCAATACATAAAACTGTACACAGATTCCCAACACCACCTCAATACACAACACTGTGCACTGATTCCCAACACTACCTCAATAGAAAACACTGTGCACAGATTCCCAACACACCCTCATTACACAAAACTGGACACAGATTCCCAACACCCCCTCAATACACACCACGGTACACAGATTCCCAACACCACCTCAATACACAACACTGTACACAGATTCCTAACGCACCCTTAATACACAACACTGTACACAGATTCCCAACACACCCTCAATACACAACACTGTAAACAGATTCCCAACGCCCCCTCAATACAAAACACGGAACACAGATTCCCAAAACCCCCTCAATACACAACAATGTACCCAGATTCCTAACACCATCTCAATACACAACACTGTACACAGATTCACAACGCCCCCTCAATACACAACACTGTACACAGATACCAAACACCACCTCACTCCACAACACTGTACACAGCTTCCCAAAACCCCCTCAATAGACAACACTTTGCAGAGATTGGCAACTCCCCCTCAATACACAACACAGTACACAGATTCCCAACACCCCCTCAATACACAACACTGTACAAAGATTCCCAACACCATTTCAATACATACAACTGTACACAGATTCCCAACACCACCTCAATACACAACACTATGCACAGATTCCCAGCACGCCCTCAATACACAACACTGTACACAGATTACCAACAACCCCTCAATACGCAACATGTACACAGATTCCCAACGTACCCCTCCTTATACAGCACTGTGCACAGATTCCCAAGGCCCTCTCACTACACAACACTGTACACAGATTCCCAACACCC
Organism: Carcharodon carcharias; assembly: GCF_017639515.1. Classification (NCBI taxonomy): domain Eukaryota; kingdom Metazoa; phylum Chordata; class Chondrichthyes; order Lamniformes; family Lamnidae; genus Carcharodon; species Carcharodon carcharias. The sequence continues at coordinate 4,135,337 of NC_054507.1, read as the reverse complement.
CCTCAATACACAACACTGTACACTGATTCCCAACGTCCCCTCAATACAAAACACTGTACACATGTTCCTAACACCCCGCCAATAAACAAGACTGTACACAGATTTCCAACACCACCTCAATACACAACACTGTACGCATATTCCCAACGTACGCTCAATACATAACACTGTACACAGATTCCCAACACCACCTCAATACACAACACTGTACACAGATTCCCAACGCCCTCTCACGACAGAACACTGTACACAGATTCCCAACACCACCTCAATACACAACACTGTACACAGATTCCCAACGCCCTCTCACGACAGAACACTGTACACAGATTCCAAACGCCCCCTCAATACACAACACTGTACACAGATTCCCAACGCCCTCTCACTAAACAACACTGAACATAGATTTCCAACGCCCCCTCAATACACAAAACAGTACACATATTTCCAACGTACCCTCAATACACAACACTGTGCACAGATTTCCAATGCCCTCTCACAACTCCACACTGTGCACAGATTCCCAACACCCCCTCAATACACAACACTGTGAACAGATTTCCAGCGCCCTATCACAACACAACACTGTGCACAGATTCCCAACACCCCCTCCGTACACAAAACTGTACACAGATTCCCAACACCCCCTCAATACACAACACTGTGGACAGATTCCCAACACCCCCTCAATACACAACACTGTACACAGATTCCCAACATCCCCTAAATGCAAAAAACTGTACACAGATTCCCAACACCCCCTCAATACACAACACTGTACACAGATTTTCAACACCCCCTCAATAAACCACACTGTACACAGATTCCCAACACCCCATCAATACTCAACACTGTACACAGATTGCAAACACCCCCTCCATACACAACACTGTACAGAGATTCCCAACACATCCTCAATACACAACAATGTACACATATTCCTAACACCCTCTCAATACAGAACACTGTACACAGATTCCCATCAACACCTCAATACACAACACTGTGCACAGATTCCCAACGCCCGCTCAATACGCAAGATTGTACACAGATTCCCAACACCACCTCAATGCACAACACTGTGAACAGCTTCTCAACACGACCTAAATACACAACACTGTGCACGGATTCTCAACAACACCTCAAGACACAACACTGTGCACAGATTCCCAACACAACCTGAATACACAACACTATACGCAGATTCACAACACCCCCTCAATACACAACACTGTACACAGATTCCCAACACCCCGTCAATAAACAAGACTGTACACAGATTCCCAACACCACCTCAGTGCAGAACACAGTGCACAGATTCTCAACACCACATCAGTACACAACACTGTGCACAGATTCCCAACACCACCTCAATACACAACACTGTACACAGATTCTCAACAGCACCTCAATACACAACACTGTACACAGATTCACAATACTACCTCAATACACACGACTGTGCACAGATTCCCAACACCACCTCAATACACAACACTGTACACAGATTCCCAACAACCCGTCAATACACAACACTGTACACAGATTCCCAACACCCGTCGAGACACAACAGTGTGCACTGATTCCCAAGACCCTCTCACTACACAACACTGTGCACTGATTCCCAACACTACCTCAATAGAAAACACTGTGCACAGATTCCCAACACACCCTCATTACACAAAACTGGACACAGATTCCCAACACCCCCTCAATACACACCACGGTACACAGATTCCCAACACCACCTCAATACACAACACTGTACACAGATTCCTAACGCACCCTTAATACACAACACTGTACACAGATTCCCAACACACCCTCAATACACAACACTGTAAACAGATTCCCAACGCCCCCTCAATACAAAACACGGAACACAGATTCCCAAAACCCCCTCAATACACAACAATGTACCCAGATTCCTAACACCATCTCAATACACAACACTGTACACAGATTCACAACGCCCCCTCAATACACAACACTGTACACAGATACCAAACACCACCTCACTCCACAACACTGTACACAGCTTCCCAAAACCCCCTCAATAGACAACACTTTGCAGAGATTGGCAACTCCCCCTCAATACACAACACAGTACACAGATTCCCAACACCCCCTCAATACACAACACTGTACAAAGATTCCAACACCATTTCAATACATACACTGTACACAGATTCCCAACACCACCTCAATACACAACACTATGCACAGATTCCCAGCACGCCCTCAATACACAACACTGTACACAGATTACCAACACCCCTCAATACGCAACATGTACAACAGATTCCCAACGTACCCCTCCTTATACAACACTGTGCACAGATTCTCAATGCCCTCTCACTACACACTGTACAAATATTCCTAACACCCCCTCAATACACAACACTGTACACAGATTCCCAACACCACCTCAATACACAACACTGTACACAGATTCCAACACCCCGCCAATAAACAAGACTGTACACAGACTTCCAACACCACCTCAATACCCAAAACTGTACACATATTCCCAAAGCACCCTCAATCCACAACACTGTACACTGATTCCCTATGCCCCCTCAATACACAACACTGTACACAGTTTCCCAACGCCCTCACACTACAAAACACTGTACACAGATTCCCAACACCCCTCAATACACAACACTGTACACAGATTCCCAACGCCCTCTCACGACACAACACTGTACACAGATTCCAAACGCCCCCTCAATACACAACACTGTACACAGATTCCCAACGCCCTCTCACTAAACAACACTGAACATAGATTTCCAACGCCCCCTCAATACACAAAACAGTACACATATTTCCAACGTACCCTCAATACACAACACTGTGCACAGATTTCCAATGCCCTCTCACAACTCCACACTGTGCACAGATTCCCAACACCCCCTCAATACACAACACTGTGAACAGATTTCCAGCGCCCTATCACAACACAACACTGTGCACAGATTCCCAACACCCCCTCCGTACACAAAACTGTACACAGATTCCCAACACCCCCTCAATACACAACACTGTGGACAGATTCCCAACACCCCCTCAATACACAACACTGTACACAGATTCCCAACATTCCCTAAATGCAAAAAACTGTACAAACATTCCCAACACCCCCTCAATACACAACACTGTACACAGATTTTCAACACCCCCTCAATAAACCACACTGTACACAGATTCCCAACACCCCATCAATACTCAACACTGTACACAGATTGCAAACACCCCCTCCATACACAACACTGTACAGAGATTCCCAACACATCCTCAATACACAACAATGTACACATATTCCTAACACCCTCTCAATACAGAACACTGTACACAGATTCCCATCATCACCTCAATACACAACACTGTGCACAGATTCCCAACGCCCCCTCAATACGCAAGATTGTACACAGATTCCCAACACCACCTCAATGCACAACACTGTGAACAGCTTCTCAACATGACCTAAATACACAACACTGTGCACAGATTCTCAACAACACCTCAAGACACAACACTGTGCACAGATTCCCAACACAACCTGAATACACAACACTATACGCAGATTCACAACACCCCCTCAATACACAACACTGTACACAGATTCCCAACACCCCGTCAATAAACAAGACTGTACACAGATTCCCAACACCACCTCAGTGCAGAACACTGTGCACAGATTCTCAACACCACCTCAGTACACAACACTGTACACAGATTCACAATACTCCCTCAATACACACGACTGTGCACAGATTCCCAACACCACCTCAATACACAACACTGTACACAGATTCACAATACTCCCTCAATACACACGACTGTGCACAGATTCCCAACACCACCTCAATACACAACACTGTACACAGATTCCCAACAACCCGTCAATACACAACACTGTACACAGATTCCCAACACCCGTCGAGACACAACAGTGTGCACTGATTCCCAAGACCCTCTCACTACACAACACTGTGCACTGATTCCCAACACCCGCTCAATAGAAAACACTGTGCACAGATTCCCAACACACCCTCAATACACAAAACTGTACACAGATTCCCAACACCCCCTCAATACACACCACGGTACACAGATTCCCAACACCACCTCAATACACAACACTGTACACAGATTCCTAACGCACCCTTAATACACAACACTGTACACAGATTCCCAACACACCCTCAATACACAACACTGTAAACAGATTCCCAACGCGCCCTCAATACAAAACACGGAACACAGATTCCCAAAACCCCCTCAATACACAACAATGTACCCAGATTCCTAACACCATCTCAATACATAAAACTGTACACAGATTCCCAACACCACCTCAATACACAACACTGTACAGAGATTCCCAACACCACCTCAATACACAACACTGTACACAGATTCACAACGCCCCCTCAATACACAACACTGTACACAGATTCCAAACACCACCTCACTACACAACACTGTACACAGCTTCCCAAAACCCCCTCAATAGACAACACTTTGCAGAGATTCGCAACTCCCCCTCAATACACAACACAGTACACAGATTCCAAAAACACCCCCTCAATACACAACACTGTACAAAGATTCCCAACACCATTTCAATACATAAAACTGTACACAGATTCCCAACACCACCTCAATACACAACACTATGCACAGATTCCCAGCACGCCCTCAATACACAACACTGTACACAGATTCACAACGCCCCCTCAATACACAACACTGTACACAGATACCAAACACCACCTCACTACACAACACTGTACACAGCTTCCCAAAACCCCCTCAATAGACAACACTTTGCAGAGATTCGCAACTCCCCCTCAATACACAACACAGTACACAGATTCCCAACACCACCTCAATACACAACACTGAGCAAAGATTCCCAACACCATCTAAATACATAAAACTGTACACAGACTCGCAACACAACCTCAATACACAAAACTATGCACAGATTCCCAACACCCCCTCAATACATAACACTGTACACAGATTACCAACAACCCCTCAATACACAACACTGTACAAAAATTACCAACGTACCCCTCCTTACACAACACTGTGCACATATTCCCAAAGCCCTCTCACTACACAACACTGTACACAGATTCCCAACGCCCCTCAATACACAAAACTGTGCACAGATTCCCAACGCCCCCTCAATACACAACACTGTACACATATTCCCAACACCCCTCAATACACAACACTGTACACAGATTCCCAACACCCCCTCAATACACAACACTGTACACATATTCCCAACGTACCCTCAATACACAACACTGTACACAGATTCCCAACACCACCTCAATACACAACACTGTACACAGATTCCCAACGCCCTCTCATGACACAACACTGTACACAGATTCCCAACGCCTCCTCAATACACAACACTGTACACAGATTCCCAACGACTCTCAAGACACAACACTTGTACACAGATTCCCAACACCCTCTCAATACACACACTGTACACAGATTCCCAACGCCCTCTCACTAATACAACACTGAACTAGATTTCCCAACGCCCCCTCAATACACAAACCTGTACACATATTCCCAACGTACCCTCAATACACAACAATGTACACAGATTTCCAATGCCCTCTCACAACACCACACTGTGCACAGATTCCCAACGCCCCCTCAATACACAACACTGTGAACAGATTCCCAACGACCTCTCACAACACAACACTGTGCACAGATTCCCAACACCCCCTCAATACACAACACTGTACACAGATTCCCAACATCCCCTAAATAGCAAAAACTGTACACAGATTCCCAACACCCCCTCAATACACAACACTGTACACAGATTTTCAACACCCCTATCAATAACCACACTGTACACTGATTACCAAAACTCCCTCATTACACAACACTGTACACAGATTCCCAACACCACGGCAATACACACACTGTACACAGATTCCCAACGCCCTCTCACGACACAACACTGTACACAGATTCCAAACGCCCCCTCAATACACAACACTGTACACAGATTCCCAACGCCCTCTCACTAAACAACACTGAACATAGATTTCCAACGCCCCCTCAATACACAAAACAGTACACATATTTTCAACGTACCCTCAATACACAACACTGGGCACAGATTTCCAATGCCCTCTCACAACTCCACACAGTGCACAGATTCCCAAGACCACGTCAATACACAACACTGTACACAGATTCCCAACACCACCTCAATACACAACACTGTACACAGATTCCAAACGCCCCCTCAATACACAACACTGTACACAGATTCCCAACGCCCTCTCACTAAACAACACTGAACATAGATTTCCAACGCCCCCTCAATACACAAAACAGTACACATATTTCCTACGTACCCTCAATACACAGCACTGTGCACAGATTTCCAATGCCCTCTCACAACTCCACACAGTGCACAGATTCCCAACACCCCCTCAATACACAACACTGTACACAGATTCCCAATGCCCCCTCAATACACAACACTGTGAACAGATTTCCAGCGCCCTATCACAACACAACACTGTACACAGATTCCCAACAACCCGTCAATACACAACACTGTACACAGATTCCCAACACCCGTCGAGACACAACAGTGTGCACTGATTCCCAAGACCCTCTCACTACACAACACTGTGCACTGATTCCCAACACCCGCTCAATAGAAAACACTGTGCACAGATTCCCAACACACCCTCAATACACAAAACTGTACACAGATTCCCAACACCCCCTCAATACACACCACGGTACACAGATTCCCAACACCACCTCAATACACAACACTGTACACAGATTCCTAACGCACCCTTAATACACAACACTGTACACAGATTCCCAACACACCCTCAATACACAACACTGTAAACAGATTCCCAACGCCCCCTCAATACAAAACACGGAACACAGATTCCCAAAACCCCCTCAATACACAACAATGTACCCAGATTCCAAACACCATCTCAATACATAAAACTGTACACAGATTCCCAACACCACCTCAATACACAACACTGTACAGAGATTCCCAACACCACCTCAATACACAACACTGTACACAGATTCACAACGCCCCCTCAATACACAACACTGTACACAGATTCCAAACACCACCTCACTACACAACACTGTACACAGCTTCCCAAAACCCCCTCAATAGACAACACTTTGCAGAGATTCGCAACTCCCCCTCAATACACAACACAGTACACAGATTCCAAAAACACCCCCTCAATACACAACACTGTACAAAGATTCCCAACACCATTTCAATACATAAAACTGTACACAGATTCCAACACCACCTCAATACACAACACTATGCACAGATTCCCAGCACGCCCTCAATACACAACACTGTACACAGATTCACAACGCCCCCTCAATACACAACACTGTACACAGATACCAAACACCACCTCACTACACAACACTGTACACAGCTTCCCAAAACCCCCTCAATAGACAACACTTTGCAGAGATTCGCAACTCCCCCTCAATACACAACACAGTACACAGATTCCCAACACCCCCTCAATACACAACACTGTACAAAGATTCCCAACACCATTTCAATACATAAAACTGTACACAGATTCCCAACACCACCTCAATACACAACACTATGCACAGATTCCCAGCACGCCCTCAATACACAACACTGTACACAGATTACCAACAACCCCTCAATACGCAACATGTACACAGATTCCCAACGTACCCCTCCTTATACAGCACTGTGCACAGATTCCCAAGGCCCTCTCACTACACAACACTGTACACAGATTCCCAACACCCCCTCAATACACAACACTGTACACTGATTCCCAACGCCCCCTCAATACAAAACACTGTACACATGTTCCTAACACCCCGCCAATAAACAAGACTGTACACAGATTTCCAACACCACCTCAATACACAACACTGTACGCATATTCCCAACGTACGCTCAATACATAACACTGTACACAGATTCCCAACACCACCTCAATACACAACACTGTACACAGATTCCCAACGCCCTCTCACGACAGAACACTGTACACAGATTCCCAACACCACCTCAATACACAACACTGTACACAGATTCCCAACGCCCTCTCACGACAGAACACTGTACACAGATTCCAAACGCCCCCTCAATACACAACACTTTACACAGATTCCCAACGCCCTCTCACTAAACAACACTGAACATAGATTTCCAACGCCCCCTCAATACACAAAACAGTACACATATTTCCAACGTACCCTCAATACACAACACTGTGCACAGATTTCCAATGCCCTCTCACAACTCCACACTGTGCACAGATTCCCAACACCCCCTCAATACACAACACTGTGAACAGATTTCCAGCGCCCTATCACAACACAACACTGTGCACAGATTCCCAACACCCCCTCAATACACAACACTGTACACAGTTTCCCAACATCCCCTAAATGCAAAAAACTGTACACAGATTCCCAACACCCCCTCAATACACAACACTGTACACAGATTTTCAACACCCTTCTCAATAAACCACACTGTACACTGATTACCAAAACTCCCTCAATACACAACACTGTACACAGATTCCCAACACCACGTCAATACACAACACTGTACACAGATTCCCAACGCCCTCTCACGACACAACACTGTACACAGATTCCAAACGCCCCCTCAATACACAACACTGTACACAGATTCCCAACGCCCTCTCACTAAACAACACTGTACACAGATTTCCAACGTACCCTCAATACACAAAACAGTACACATATTTTCAACGTACCCTCAATACACAACACTGGGCACAGATTTCCAATGCCCTCTCACAACTCCACACAGTGCACAGATTCCCAAGACCACGTCAATACACAACACTGTACACAGATTCCCAAAGCCCCCTCAATACACAACACTGTACACAGATTCCAAACGCCCCCTCAATACACAACACTGTACACAGATTCCCAACGCCCTCTCACTACACAACACTGTACACAGATTTCCAACACCGCCTCAATACACAAAACAGTACACATATTCCCAAAGTAACCTCAATACACAACACTGTGCACAGATTTCCAATGCCCTCTCACAACACCACACTGTGCACAGATTCCCAACACCCCCTCAATACACAACACTGTACACAGATTCCCAATGCCCCCTCAATACACAACACTGTGAACAGATTTCCAGCGCCCTATCACAACACAACACTGTGCACAGATTCCCAACACCCCCTCAATACACAAAACTGTACACAGATTCCCAACACCCCCTCAATACACAACACTGTGGACAGATTCCCAACACCCCCTCAATACACAACACTGTCACAGATTCCCAACCACCCCCTCAATGCAAAAAACTGTACACAGATTCCCAACACCCCCTCAATACACAACACTGTACACAGATTTTCAACACCCCCTCAATAAACCACACTGTACACAGATTCCCAACACCCCATCAATACTCAACACTGTACACAGATTGCAAACACCCCCTCCATACACAACACTGTACAGAGATTCCCAACACATCCTCAATACACAACAATGTACACATATTCCTAACACCCTCTCAATACAGAACACTGTACACAGATTCCCATCAACACCTCAATACACAACACTGTGCACAGATTCCCAACGCCCGCTCAATACGCAAGATTGTACACAGATTCCCAACACCACCTCAATGCACAACACTGTGAACAGCTTCTCAACACGACCTAAATACACAACACTGTGCACAGATTCTCAACAACACCTCAAGACACAACACTGTGCACAGATTCCCAACACAACCTGAATACACAACACTATACGCAGATTCACAACACCCCCTCAATACACAACACTGTACACAGATTCCCAACACCCCGTCAATAAACAAGACTGTACACAGATTCCCAACACCACCTCAGTGCAGAACACAGTGCACAGATTCTCAACACCACATCAGTACACAACACTGTGCACAGATTCCCAACACCACCTCAATACACAACACTGTACACAGATTCTCAACAGCACCTCAATACACAACACTGTACACAGATTCACAATACTACCTCAATACACACGACTGTGCACAGATTCCCAACACCACCTCAATACACAACACTGTACACAGATTCCCAACAACCCGTCAATACACAACACTGTACACAGATTCCCAACACCCGTCGAGACACAACAGTGTGCACTGATTCCCAAGACCCTCTCACTACACAACACTGTGCACTGATTCCCAACACTACCTCAATAGAAAACACTGTGCACAGATTCCCAACACACCCTCAATACACAAAACTGGACACAGATTCCCAACACCCCCTCAATACACACCACGGTACACAGATTCCCAACACCACCTCAATACACAACACTGTACACAGATTCCTAACGCACCCTTAATACACAACACTGTACACAGATTCCCAACACACCCTCAATACACAACACTGTAAACAGATTCCCAACGCCCCCTCAATACAAAACACGGAACACAGATTCCCAAAACCCCCTCAATACACAACAATGTACCCAGATTCCTAACACCATCTCAATACACAACACTGTACACAGATTCACAACGCCCCCTCAATACACAACACTGTACACAGATACCAAACACCACCTCACTCCACAACACTGTACACAGCTTCCCAAAACCCCCTCAATAGACAACACTTTGCAGAGATTGGCAACTCCCCCTCAATACACAACACAGTACACAGATTCCCAACACCCCCTCAATACACAACACTGTACAAAGATTCCCAACACCATTTCAATACATAAAACTGTACACAGATTCCCAACACCACCTCAATACACAACACTATGCACAGATTCCCAGCACGCCCTCAATACACAACACTGTACACAGATTACCAACAACCCCTCAAAACGCAACATGTACACAGATTCCCAACGTACCCCTCCTTATACAGCACTGGGCACAGATTCCCAAGGCCCTCTCACTACACAACACTGTACACAGATTCCCAACACCCCCTCAATACACAACACTGTACACTGATTCCCAACGCCCCCTCAATACAAAACACTGTACACATGTTCCTAACACCCCGCCAATAAACAAGACTGTACACAGATTTCCAACACCACCTCAATACACAACACTGTACGCATATTCCCAACGTACGCTCAATACATAACACTGTACACAGATTCCCAACACCACCTCAATACACAACACTGTACACAGATTCCCAACGCCCTCTCACGACAGAACACTGTACACAGATTCCCAACACCACCTCAATACACAACACTGTACACAGATTCCCAACGCCCTCTCACGACAGAACACTGTACACAGATTCCAAACGCCCCCTCAATACACAACACTGTACACAGATTCCCAACGCCCTCTCACTAAACAACACTGAACATAGATTTCCAACGCCCCCTCAATACACAAAACAGTACACATATTTCCAACGTACCCTCAATACACAACACTGTGCACAGATTTCCAATGCCCTCTCACAACTCCACACTGTGCACAGATTCCCAACACCCCCTCAATACACAACACTGTGAACAGATTTCCAGCGCCCTATCACAACACAACACTGTGCACAGATTCCCAACACCCCCTCCGTACACAAAACTGTACACAGATTCCCAACACCCCCTCAATACACAACACTGTGGACAGATTCCCAACACCCCCTCAATACACAACACTGTACACAGATTCCCAACATTCCCTAAATGCAAAAAACTGTACACAGATTCCCAACACCCCCTCAATACACAACACTGTACACAGATTTTCAACACCCCCTCAATAAACCACACTGTACACAGATTCCCAACACCCCATCAATACTCAACACTGTACACAGATTGCAAACACCCCCTCCATACACAACACTGTACAGAGATTCCCAACACATCCTCAATACACAACAATGTACACATATTCCTTACACCCTCTCAATACAGAACACTGTACACAGATTCCCATCAACACCTCAATACACAACACTGTGCACAGATTCCCAACGCCCCCTCAATACGCAAGATTGTACACAGATTCCCAACACCACCTCAATGCACAACACTGTGAACAGCTTCTCAACACGACCTAAATACACAACACTGTGCACAGATTCTCAACAACACCTCAAGACACAACACTGTGCACAGATTCCCAACACAACCTGAATACACAACACTATACGCAGATTCACAACACCCCCTCAATACACAACACTGTACACAGATTCCCAACACCCCGTCAATAAACAAGACTGTACACAGATTCCCAACACCACCTCAGTGCAGAACACTGTGCACAGATTCCCAACACCACCTCAATACACAACACTGTACACAGATTCTCAACAGCACCTCAATACACAACACTGTACACAGATTCACAATACTCCCTCAATACACACGACTGTGCACAGATTCCCAACACCACCTCAATACACAACACTGTACACAGATTCCCAACAACCCGTCAATACACAACACTGTACACAGATTCCCAACACCCGTCGAGACACAACAGTGTGCACTGATTCCCAAGACCCTCTCACTACACAACACTGTGCACTGATTCCCAACACCCGCTCAATAGAAAACACTGTGCACAGATTCCCAACACACCCTCAATACACAAAACTGTACACAGATTCCCAACACCCCCTCAATACACACCACGGTACACAGATTCCCAACACCACCTCAATACACAACACTGTACACAGATTCCTAACGCACCCTTAATACACAACACTGTACACAGATTCCCAACACACCCTCAATACACAACACTGTAAACAGATTCCCAACGCCCCCTCAATACAAAACACGGAACACAGATTCCCAAAACCCCCTCAATACACAACACTGTACCCAGATTCCTAACACCATCTCAATACATAAAACTGTACACAGATTCCCAACACCACCTCAATACACAACACTGTACAGAGATTCCCAACACCACCTCAATACACAACACTGTACACAGATTCACAACGCCCCCTCAATACACAACACTGTACACAGATTCCAAACACCACCTCACTACACAACACTGTGCACAGCTTCCCAAAACCCCCTCAATAGACAACACTTTGCAGAGATTCGCAACTCCCCCTCAATACACAACACAGTACACAGATTCCCAACACCCCCTCAATACACAACACTGTACAAAGATTCCCAACACCATTTCAATACATAAAACTGTACACAGATTCCAAACACCACCTCAATACACAACACTATGCACAGATTCCCAGCACGCCCTCAATACACAACACTGTACACAGATTCACAACGCCCCCTCAATACACAACACTGTACACAGATACCAAACACCACCTCACTACACAACACTGTACACAGCTTCCCAAAACCCCCTCAATAGACAACACTTTGCAGAGATTCGCAACTCCCCCTCAATACACAACACAGTACACAGATTCCCAACACCCCCTCAATACACAACACTGTACAAAGATTCCCAACACCATTTCAATACATAAAACTGTACACAGATTCCCAACACCACCTCAATACACAACACTATGCACAGATTCCCAGCACGCCCTCAATACACAACACTGTACACAGATTACCAACAACCCCTCAATACGCAACATGTACACAGATTCCCAACGTACCCCTCCTTATACAGCACTGTGCACAGATTCCAAGGCCCTCTCACTACACAACACTGTACACAGATTCCCAACACCCCCTCAATACACAACACTGTACACTGATTCCCAACGCCCCCTCAATACAAAACACTGTACACATATTCCTAACACCCCGCCAATAAACAAGACTGTACACAGATTTCCAACACCACCTCAATACACAACACTGTACGCATATTCCCAACGTACGCTCAATACATAACACTGTACACAGATTCCCAACACCACCTCAATACACAACACTGTACACAGATTCCCAACGCCCTCTCACGACAGAACACTGTACACAGATTCCCAACACCACCTCAATACACAACACTGTACACAGATTCCCAACGCCCTCTCACGACAGAACACTGTACACAGATTCCAAACGCCCCCTCAATACACAACACTTTACACAGATTCCCAACGCCCTCTCACTAAACAACACTGAACATAGATTTCCAACGCCCCCTCAATACACAAAACAGTACACATATTTCCAAAGTACCCTCAATACACAACACTGTGCACAGATTTCCAATGCCCTCTCACAACTCCACACTGTGCACAGATTCCCAACACCCCCTCAATACACAACACTGTGAACAGATTTCCAGCGCCCTATCACAACACAACACTGTGCACAGATTCCCAACACCCCCTCAATACACAACACTGTACACAGATTTTCAACACCCTTCTCAATAAACCACACTGTACACTGATTACCAAAACTCCCTCATTACACAACACTGTACACAGATTCCCAACACCACGTCAATACACAACACTGTACACAGATTCCCAACGCCCTCTCACGACACAACACTGTACACAGATTCCAAACGCCCCCTCAATACACAACACTGTACACAGATTCCCAACGCCCTCTCACTAAAGAACACTGAACATAGATTTCCAACGCCCCCTCAATACACAAAACAGTACACATATTTTCAACGTACCCTCAATACACAGCACTGGGCACAGATTTCCAATGCCCTCTCACAACTCCACACAGTGCACAGATTCCCAAGACCACGTCAATACACAACACTGTACACAGATTCCCAACACCACCTCAATACACAACACTGTACACAGATTCCAAACGCCCCCTCAATACACAACACTGTACACAGATTCCCAACGCCCTCTCACTAAACAACACTGAACATAGATTTCCAACGCCCCCTCAATACACAAAACAGTACACATATTTCCTACGTACCCTCAATACACAACACTGTGCACAGATTTCCAATGCCCTCTCACAACACAACACTGTGCACAGATTCCCAACACCCCCTCCGTACACAAAACTGTACACAGATTCCCAACACCCCCTCAATACACAACACTGTGGACAGATTCCCAACACCCCCTCAATACACAACACTGTACACAGATTCCCAACATCCCCTAAATGCAAAAAACTGTACACAGATTACCAACACCCCCTCAATACACAACACTGTACACAGATTTTCAACACCCCCTCAATAAACCACACTGTACACAGATTCCCAACACCCCATCAATACTCAACACTGTACACAGATTGCAAACACCCCCTCCATACACAACACTGTACAGAGATTCCCAACACATCCTCAATACACAACAATGTACACATATTCCTAACACCCTCTCAATACAGAACACTGTACACAGATTCCCATCAACACCTCAATACACAACACTGTGCACAGATTCCCAACGCCCCTTCAATACGCAAGATTGTACACGGATTCCCAACACCACCTCAATGCACAACACTGTGAACAGCTTCTCAACACGACCTAAATACACAACACTGTGCACAGATTCTCAACAACACCTCAAGACAAAACACTGTGCACAGACTCCCAACACAACCTGAATACACAACACTATACGCAGATTCACAACACCCCCTCAATACACAACACTGTACACAGATTCCCAACACCCCGTCAATAAACAAGACTGTACACAGATTCCCAACACCACCTCAGTGCAGAACACTGTGCACAGATTCTCAACACCACCTCAATGCACAACACTGTGCACAGATTCTCAACAGCACCTCAATACACAACACTGTGCACAGATTCCCAACACCACCTGAATACACAACACTGTACACAGATTCTCAACAGCACCTCAATACACAACACTGTACACAGATTCACAATACTCCCTCAATACACACGACTGTGCACAGATTCCCAACGCCACCTCAATACACAACACTGTACACAGATTCCCAACAACCCGTCAATACACAACACTGTACACAGATTCCCAACACCTGTCGAGACACAACAGTGTGCACTGATTCCCAAGACCCTCTCACTACACAACACTGTGCACTGATTCCCAACACCCGCTCAATAGAAAACACTGTGCACAGATTCCCAACACACCCTCAATACACAAAACTGTACACAGATTCCCAACACCCCCTCAATACACACCACGGTACACAGATTCCCAACACCACCTCAATACACAACACTGTACACAGATTCCTAACGCACCCTTAATACACAACACTGTACACAGATTCCCAACACACCCTCAATACACAACACTGTAAACAGATTCCCAACGCCCCCTCAATACAAAACACGGAACACAGATTCCCAAAACCCCCTCAATACACAACAACGTACCCAGATTCCTAACACCATCTCAATACATAAAACTGTACACAGATTCCCAACACCACCTCAATACACAACACTGTACAGAGATTCCCAACACCACCTCAATACACAACACTGTACACAGATTCACAACGCCCCCTCAATACACAACACTGTACACAGATACCAAACACCACCTCACTACACAACACTGTACACAGCTTCCCAAAACCCCCTCAATAGACAACACTTTGCAGAGATTCGCAACTCCCCCTCAATACACAACACAGTACACAGATTCCCAACACCCCCTCAATACACAACACTGTACAAAGATTCCCAACACCATTTCAATACATAAAACTGTACACAGATTCCCAACACCACCTCAATACACAACACTATGCACAGATTCCCAGCACGCCCTCAATACACAACACTGTACACAGATTACCAACATCCCCTCAATACGCAACATGTACACAGATTCCCAACGTACCCCTCCTTATACAGCACTGTGCACAGATTCCCAAGGCCCTCTCACTACACAACACTGTACACAGATTCCCAACACCCCCTCAATACACAACACTGTACACTGATTCCCAACGCCCCCTCAATACAAAACACTGTACACATGTTCCTAACACCCCGCCAATAAACAAGACTGTACACAGATTGCCAACTCCCCCTCAATACACAAAACTGTACACATATTCCCAACGTACCCTCAATACACAACACTGTACACAGATTCCCAACACCCCTCAATACACAAGACTGTACACAGATTCCCCACGCCCTCTCACGACAGAACACAGTACACAGATTCCCCACGCCTCCTCAATACACAACACTGTACACAGATTCCCAACGCCCTCTCACGACAGAACACTGTACACAGATTCCAAACGCCCCCTCAATACACAACACTGTACACAGATTCCCAACGCCCTCTCACTAAACAACACTGAACATAGATTTCCAACGCCCCCTCAATACACAAAACAGTACACATATTTCCAACGTACCCTCAATACACAACACTGTGCACAGATTTCCAATGCCCTCTCACAACTCCACACTGTGCACAGATTTCCAACACCCCCTCAATACACAACACTGTGAACAGATTTCCAGCGCCCTATGACAACACAACACTGTGCACAGATTCCCAACACCCCCTCCGTACACAAAACTGTACACAGATTCCCAACACCCCCTCAATACACAACACTGTGGACAGATTCCCAACACCCCCTCAATACACAACACTGTACACAGATTCCCAACATCCCCTAAATGCAAAAAACTGTACACAGATTCCCAACACCCCCTCAATACACAACACTGTACACAGATTTTCAACACCCCCTCAATAAACCACACTGTACACAGATTCCCAACACCCCATCAATACTCAACACTGTACACAGATTGCAAACAACCCCTCCATACACAACACTGTACAGAGATTCCCAACACATCCTCAATACACAACAATGTACACATATTCCTAACACCCTCTCAATACAGAACACTGTACACAGATTCCCATCAACACCTCAATACACAACACTGTGCACAGATTCCCAACATTCCCTAAATGCAAAAAACTGTACACAGATTCCCAACACCCCCTCAATACACAACACTGTACACAGATTTTCAACACCCCCTCAATACACAACACTGTGCACAGATTCCCAACGAGTCCTCAAGAAACAACACTGTGCACAGATTCCCAACATCATCTCAGTACACAACACTGTGCACAGATTCCCAACACCCCCTCAATACACAACACTGTACACAGATTCCCAACACCCCGTCAATAAACAAGACTGTACACAGATTCCCAACACCACCTCAGTGCAGAACACTGTGCACAGATTCCCAACACCACCTCAATACACAACACTGTACACAGATTCTCAACAGCACCTCAATACACAACACTGTACACAGATTCACAATACTCCCTCAATACACACGACTGTGCACAGATTCCCAACACCACCTCAATACACAACACTGTACACAGATTCCCAACAACCCGTCAATACACAACACTGTACACAGATTCCCAACACCCGTCGAGACACAACAGTGTGCACTGATTCCCAAGACCCTCTCACTACACAACACTGTGCACTGATTCCCAACACCCGCTCAATAGAAAACACTGTGCACAGATTCCCAACACCCCCTCAATACACAACACTGTACACAGATTCCCAACACCCCCTCAATACAAAGCACGGTACAGAGATTCCCAACACCACCTCATTACAAAGCACGGTACAGAGATTCCCAACACCACCTCAATACACAACACTGTACACAGATTCCCAACACACCCTCAATACACAACACTGTAAACAGATTCCCAGCACCCTCTCAATACAAAACACGGAACACAGATTCCCAAAACCCCCTCAATACACAACAATGTACCCAGATTCCTAACACCATCTCAATACATAAAACTGTACACAGATTCCCAACACCACCTCAATACACAACACTGTACAGAGATTCCCAACACCACCTCAATACACAACACTGTACACAGATTCACTACGCCCCCTCAATACACAACACTGTACACAGATTCCAAACACCACCTCACTACACAACACTGTACACAGCTTCCCAAAACCCCCTCAATAGACAACACTTTGCAGAGATTCGCAACTCCCCCTCAATACACAACACAGTACACAGATTCCCAACACCCCCTCAATACACAACACTGTACCAAGATTCCCAACACCATTTCAATACATAAAACTGTACACAGATTCCCAACACCACCTCAATACACAACACTATGCACAGATTCCCAGCACGCCCTCAATACACAACACTGTACACAGATTCACAACGCCCCCTCAATACACAACACTGTACACAGATACCAAACACCACCTCACTACACAACACTGTACACAGCTTCCAAAAACCCCCTCAATAGACAACACTTTGCAGAGATTCGCAACTCCCCCTCAATACACAACACAGTACACAGATTCCCAACACCCCCTCAATACACAACACTGTACAAAGATTCCCAACACCATTTCAATACATAAAACTGTACACAGATTCCCAACACCACCTCAATACACAACACTATGCACAGATTCCCAGCACGCCCTCAATACACAACACTGTACACAGATTACCAACAACCCCTCAATACGCAACATGTACACAGATTCCCAACGTACCCCTCCTTATACAGCACTGTGCACAGATTCCCAAGGCCCTCTCACTACACAACACTGTACACAGATTCCCAACACCCCCTCAATACACAACACTGTACACTGATTCCCAACGCCCCCTCAATACAAAACACTGTACACATGTTCCTAACACCCCGCCAATAAACAAGACTGTACACAGATTTCCAACACCACCTCAATACACAACACTGTACGCATATTCCCAACGTACGCTCAATACATAACACTGTACACAGATTCCCAACACCACCTCAATACACAACACTGTACACAGATTCCCAACGCCCTCTCACGACAGAACACTGTACACAGATTCCCAACACCACCTCAATACACAACACTGTACACAGATTCCCAACGCCCTCTCACGACAGAACACTGTACACAGATTCCAAACGCCCCCTCAATACACAACACTTTACACAGATTCCCAACGCCCTCTCACTAAACAACACTGAACATAGATTTCCAACGCCCCCTCAATACACAAAACAGTACACATATTTCCAACGTACCCTCAATACACAACACTGTGCACAGATTTCCAATGCCCTCTCACAACTCCACACTGTGCACAGATTCCCAACACCCCCTCAATACACAACACTGTGAACAGATTTCCAGCGCCCTATCACAACACAACACTGTGCACAGATTCCCAACACCCCCTCAATACGCAACACTGTACACAGATTTTCAACACCCTTCTCAATAAACCACACTGTACACTGATTACCAAAACTCCCTCATTACACAACACTGTACACAGATTCCCAACACCACGTCAATACACAACACTGTACACAGATTCCCAACGCCCTCTCACGACACAACACTGTACACAGATTCCAAACGCCCCCTCAATA
This sequence comes from Carcharodon carcharias, assembly GCF_017639515.1. NCBI lineage: Eukaryota > Metazoa > Chordata > Chondrichthyes > Lamniformes > Lamnidae > Carcharodon > Carcharodon carcharias. The sequence goes on along the minus strand of NC_054507.1, from coordinate 4,114,821 downwards.
CACAACACTGTACACAGATTCCCAACGCCCTCTCACTAAACAACACTGAACATAGATTTCCAACGCCCCCTCAATACACAAAACAGTACACATATTTTCAACGTACCCTCAATACACAACACTGGGCACAGATTTCCAATGCCCTCTCACAACTCCACACAGTGCACAGATTCCCAAGACCACGTCAATACACAACACTGTACACAGATTCCCAACACCACCTCAATACACAACACTGTACACAGATTCCAAACGCCCCCTCAATACACAACACTGTACACAGATTCCCAACGCCCTCTCACTACACAACACTGTACATAGATTCCCAACGTACCCTCAATACACAAAACAGTACACATATTCCCTATGTACCCTCAATACACAACACTGTGCACAGATTTCCAATGCCCTCTCACAACTCCACACAGTGCACAGATTCCCAACACCCCCTCAATACACAACACTGTACACAGATTCCCAATGCCCCCTCAATACACAACACTGTGAACAGATTTCCAGCGCCCTATCACAACACAACACTGTGCACAGATTCCCAACACCCCCTCCGTACACAAAACTGTACACAGATTCCCAACACCCCCTCAATACACAACACTGTGGACAGATTCCCAACACCCCCTCAATACACAACACTGTACACAGATTCCCAACATCCCCTAAATGCAAAAAACTGTACACAGATTCCCAACACCCCCTCAATACACAACACTGTACACAGATTTTCAACACCCCCTCAATAAACCACACTGTACACAGATTCCCAACACCCCATCAATACTCAACACTGTACACAGATTGCAAACACCCCCTCCATACACAACACTGTACAGAGATTCCCAACACATCCTCAATACACAACAATGTACACATATTCCTAACACCCTCTCAATACAGAACACTGTACACAGATTCCCATCAACACCTCAATACACAACACTGTGCACAGATTCCCAACGCCCCTTCAATACGCAAGATTGTACACAGATTCCAAACACCACCTCAATGCACAACACTGTGAACAGCTTCTCAACACGACCTAAATACACAACACTGTGCACAGATTCTCAACAACACCTCAAGACAAAACACTGTGCACAGACTCCCAACACAACCTGAATACACAACACTATACGCAGATTCACAACACCCCCTCAATACACAACACTGTACACAGATTCCCAACACCCCGTCAATAAACAAGACTGTACACAGATTCCCAACACCACCTCAGTGCAGAACACTGTGCACAGATTCTCAACACCACCTCAATGCACAACACTGTGCACAGATTCTCAACAGCACCTCAATACACAACACTGTGCACAGATTCCCAACACCACCTGAATACACAACACTGTACACAGATTCTCAACAGCACCTCAATACACAACACTGTACACAGATTCACAATACTCCCTCAATACACACGACTGTGCACAGATTCCCAACACCACCTCAATACACAACACTGTACACAGATTCCCAACAACCCGTCAATACACAACACTGTACACAGATTCCCAACACCTGTCGAGACACAACAGTGTGCACTGATTCCCAAGACCCTCTCACTACACAACACTGTGCACTGATTCCCAACACCCGCTCAATAGAAAACACTGTGCACAGATTCCCAACACACCCTCAATACACAAAACTGTACACAGATTCCCAACACCCCCTCAATACACACCACGGTACACAGATTCCCAACACCACCTCAATACACAACACTGTACACAGATTCCTAACGCACCCTTAATACACAACACAGTACACAGATTCCCAACACACCCTCAATACACAACACTGTAAACAGATTCCCAACGCCCCATCAATACAAAACACGGAACACAGATTCCCAAAACCCCCTCAATACACAACAATGTACCCAGATTCCTAACACCATCTCAATACATAAAACTGTACACAGATTCCCAACACCACCTCAATACACAACACTGTACAGAGATTCCCAACACCACCTCAATACACAACACTGTACACAGATTCACAACGCCCCCTCAATACACAACACTGTACACAGATACCAAACACCACCTCACTACACAACACTGTACACAGCTTCCCAAAACCCCCTCAATAGACAACACTTTGCAGAGATTGGCAACTCCCCCTCAATACACAACACAGTACACAGATTCCCAACACCCCCTCAATACACAACACTGTACAAAGATTCCCAACACCATTTCAATACATAAAACTGTACACAGATTCCCAACACCACCTCAATACACAACACTATGCACAGATTCCCAGCACGCCCTCAATACACAACACTGTACACAGATTACCAACAACCCCTCAATACGCAACATGTACACAGATTCCCAACGTACCCCTCCTTATACAGCACTGTGCACAGATTCCCAAGGCCCTCTCACTACACAACACTGTACACAGATTCCCAACACCCCCTCAATACACAACACTGTACACTGATTCCCAACGCCCCCTCAATACAAAACACTGTACACATGTTCCTAACACCCCGCCAATAAACAAGACTGTACACAGATTTCCAACACCACCTCAATACACAACACTGTACGCATATTCCCAACGTACGCTCAATACATAACACTGTACACAGATTCCCAACACCACCTCAATACACAACACTGTACACAGATTCCCAACGCCCTCTCACGACAGAACACTGTACACAGATTCCCAACACCACCTCAATACACAACACTGTACACAGATTCCCAACGCCCTCTCACGACAGAACACTGTACACAGATTCCAAACGCCCCCTCAATACACAACACTGTACACAGATTCCCAACGCCCTCTCACTAAACAACACTGAACATAGATTTCCAACGCCACCTCAATACACAAAACAGTACACATGTTTCCAACGTACCCTCAATACACAACACTGTGCACAGATTTCCAATGCCCTCTCACAACTCCACACTGTGCACAGATTCCCAACACCCCCTCAATACACAACACTGTGAACAGATTTCCAGCGCCCTATCACAACACAACACTGTGCACAGATTCCCAACACCCCCTCCGTACACAAAACTGTACACAGATTCCCAACACCCCCTCAATACACAACACTGTGGACAGATTCCCAACACCCCCTCAATACACAACACTGTACACAGATTCCCAACATTCCCTAAATGCAAAAAACTGTACACAGATTCCCAACACCCCCTCAATACACAACACTGTACACAGATTTTCAACACGCCCTCAATAAACCACACTGTACACAGATTCCCAACACCCCATCAATACTCAACACTGTACACAGATTGCAAACACCCCCTCCATATACAACACTGTACAGAGATTCCCAACACATCCTCAATACACAACAATGTACACATATTCCTAACACCCTCTCAATACAGAACACTGTACACAGATTCCCATCAACACCTCAATACACAACACTGTGCACAGATTCCCAACGCCCCCTCAATACGCAAGATTGTACACAGATTCCCAACACCACCTCAATGCACAACACTGTGAACAGCTTCTCAACACGACCTAAATACACAACACTGTGCACAGATTCTCAACAACACCTCAAGACACAACACTGTGCACAGATTCCCAACACAACCTGAATACACAACACTATACGCAGATTCACAACACCCCCTCAATACACAACACTGTACACAGATTCCCAACACCCCGTCAATAAACAAGACTGTACACAGATTCCCAACACCACCTCAGTGCAGAACACTGTGCACAGATTCCCAACACCACCTCAATACACAACACTGTACACAGATTCTCAACAGCACCTCAATACACAACACTGTACACAGATTCACAATACTCCCTCAATACACACGCCTGTGCACAGATTCCCAACACCACCTCAATACACAACACTGTACACAGATTCCCAACAACCCGTCAATACACAACACTGTACACAGATTCCCAACATCCGTCGAGACACAACAGTGTGCACTGATTCCCAAGACCCTCTCACTACACAACACTGTGCACTGATTCCCAACACCCGCTCAATAGAAAACACTGTGCACAGATTCCCAACACACCCTCAATACACAAAACTGTACACAGATTCCCAACACCCCCTCAATACACACCACGGTACACAGATTCCCAACACCACCTCAATACACAACACTGTACACAGATTCCTAACGCACCCTTAATACACAACACTGTACACAGATTCCCAACACACCCTCAATACACAACACTGTAAACAGATTCCCAACGCCCCCTCAATACAAAACACGGAACACAGATTCCCAAAACCCCCTCAATACACAACAATGTACCCAGATTCCTAACACCATCTCAATACATAAAACTGTACACAGATTCCCAACACCACCTCAATACACAACACTGTACAGAGATTCCCAACACCACCTCAATACACAACACTGTACACAGATTCACAACGCCCCCTCAATACACAACACTGTACACAGATTCCAAACACCACCTCACTACACAACACTGTACACAGCTTCACAAAACCCCCTCAATAGACAACACTTTGCAGAGATTCGCAACTCCCCCTCAATACACAACACAGTACACAGATTCCCAACACCCCCTCAATACACAACACTGTACAAAGATTCCCAACACCATTTCAATACATAAAACTGTACACAGATTCCCAACACCACCTCAATACGCAACACTATGCACAGATTCCCAGCACGCCCTCAATACACAACACTGTACACAGATTCACAACGCCCCCTTTATACACAACACTGTACACAGATACCAAACACCACCTCACTACACAACACTGTACACAGCTTCCCAAAACCCCCTCAATAGACAACACTTTGCAGAGATTCGCAACTCCCCCTCAATACACAACACAGTACACAGATTCCCAACACCCCCTCAATACACAACACTGTACAAAGATTCCCAACACCATTTCAATACATAAAACTGTACACAGATTCCCAACACCACCTCAATACACAACACTATGCACAGATTCCCAGCACGCCCTCAATACACAACACTGTACACAGATTACCAACAACCCCTCAATACGCATCATGTACACAGATTCCCAACGTACCCCTCCTTATACAGCACTGTGCACAGATTCCCAAGGCCCTCTCACTACACAACACTGTACACAGATTCCCAACACCCCCTCAATACACAACACTGTACACTGATTCCCAACGCCCCCTCAATACAAAACACTGTACACATGTTCCTAACACCCCGCCAATAAACAAGACTGTACACAGATTTCCAACACCACCTCAATACACAACACTGTACGCATATTCCCAACGTACGCTCAATACATAACACTGTACACAGATTCCCAACACCACCTCAATACACAACACTGTACACAGATTCCCAACGCCCTCTCACGACAGAACACTGTACACAGATTCCCAACACCACCTCAATACACAACACTGTACACAGATTCCCAACGCCCTCTCACGACAGAACACTGTACACAGATTCCAAACGCCCCCTCAATACACAACACTTTACACAGATTCCCAACGCCCTCTCACTAAACAACACTGAACATAGATTTCCAACGCCCCCTCAATACACAAAACAGTACACATATTTCCAACGTACCCTCAATACACAACACTGTGCACAGATTTCCAATGCCCTCTCACAACTCCACACTGTGCACAGATTCCCAACACCCCCTCAATACACAACACTGTGAACAGATTTCCAGCGCCCTATCACAACACAACACTGTGCACAGATTCCCAACACCCCCTCAATACACAACACTGTACACAGTTTCCCAACATCCCCTAAATGCAAAAAACTGTACACAGATTCCCAACACCCCCTCAATACACAACACTGTACACAGATTTTCAACACCCTTCTCAATAAACCACACTGTACACTGATTACCAAAACTCCCTCATTACACAACACTGTACACAGATTCCCAACACCACGTCAATACACAACACTGTACACAGATTCCCAACGCCCTCTCACGACACAACACTGTACACAGATTCCAAACGCCCCCTCAATACACAACACTGTACACAGATTCCCAACGCCCTCTCACTAAACAACACTGAACATAGATTTCCAACGCCCCCTCAATACACAAAACAGTACACATATTTTCAACGTACCCTCAATACACAACACTGGGCACAGATTTCCAATGCCCTCTCACAACTCCACACAGTGCACAGATTCCCAAGACCACGTCAATACACAACACTGTACACAGATTCCCAACACCACCTCAATACACAACACTGTACACAGATTCCAAACGCCCCCTCAATACACAACACTGTACACAGATTCCCAACGCCCTCTCACTAAACAACACTGAACATAGATTTCCAACGCCCCCTCAATACACAAAACAGTACACATATTTCCTACGTACCCTCAATACACAACACTGTGCACAGATTTCCAATGCCCTCTCACAACTCCACACAGTGCACAGATTCCCAACACCCCCTCAATACACAACACTGTACACAGATTCCCAATGCCCCCTCAATACACAACACTGTGAACAGATTTCCAGCGCCCTATCACAACACAACACTGTGCACAGATTCCCAACACCCCCTCCGTACACAAAACTGTACACAGATTCCCAACACCCCCTCAATACACAACACTGTGGACAGATTCCCAACACCCCGTCAATAAACAAGACTGTACACAGATTCCCAACACCACCTCAGTGCAGAACACTGTGCACAGATTCTCAACACCACATCAGTACACAACACTGTGCACAGATTCCCAACACCACCTCAATACACAACACTGTACACAGATTCTCAACAGCACCTCAATACACAACACTGTACACAGATTCACAATACTCCCTCAATACACACGACTGTGCACAGATTCCCAACACCACCTCAATACACAACACTGTACACAGATTCCCAACAACCCGTCAATACACAACACTGTACACAGATTCCCAACACCCGTCGAGACACAACAGTGTGCACTGATTCCCAAGACCCTCTCACTACACAACACTGTGCACTGATTCCCAACACCCGCTCAATAGAAAACACTGTGCACAGATTCCCAACACACCCTCAATACACAAAACTGTACACAGATTCCCAACACCCCCTCAATACACACCACGGTACACAGATTCCCAACACCACCTCAATACACAACACTGTACACAGATTCCTAACGCACCCTTAATACACAACACTGTACACAGATTCCCAACACACCCTCAACACACAACACTGTAAACAGATTCCCAACGCCCCCTCAATACAAAACACGGAACACAGATTCCCAAAACCCCCTCAATACACAACAATGTACCCAGATTCCTAACACCATCTGAATACATAAAACTGTACACAGATTCCCAACACCACCTCAATACTCAACACTGTACAGAGATTCCCAACACCACCTCAATACACAACACTGTACACAGATTCACAACGCCCCCTCAATACACAACACTGTACACAGATTCCAAACACCACCTCACTACACAACACTGTACACAGCTTCCCAAAACCCCCTCAATAGACAACACTTTGCAGAGATTCGCAACTCCCCCTCAATACACAACACAGTACACTGATTCCCAACACCCCCTCAATACACAACACTGTACATAGTTTCCCAACACCATTTCAATACATAAAACTGTACACAGATTCCCAACACCACCTCAATACACAACACTATGCACAGATTCCCAGCACGCCCTCAATACACAACACTGTACACAGATTCACAACGCCCCCTCAATACACAACACTGTACACAGATCCCAAACACCACCTCACTACACAACACTGTACACAGCTTCCCAAAACCCCCTCAATAGACAACACTTTGCAGAGATTCGCAACTCCCCCTCAATACACAACACTGTACACAGATTCCCAACACCCCCTCAATACACAACACTGTACAAAGATTCCCAACACCATTTCAATACATAAAACTGTACACAGATTCCCAACACCACCTCAATACACAACACTATGCACAGATTCCCAGCACGCCCTCAATACACAACACTGTACACTGATTCCCAACGCCCCCTCAATACAAAACACTGTACACATGTTCCTAACACCCCGCCAATAAACAAGACTGTACACAGATTTCCAACACCACCTCAATACACAACACTGTACGCATATTCCCAACGTACGCTCAATACATAACACTGTACACAGATTCCCAACACCACCTCAATACACAACACTGTACACAGATTCCCAACGCCCTCTCACGACAGAACACTGTACACAGATTCCCAACACCACCTCAATACACAACACTGTACACAGATTCCCAACGCCCTCTCACGACAGAACACTGTACACAGATTCCAAACGCCCCCTCAATACACAACACAGTACACAGATTCCCAACGCCCTCTCACTAAACAACACTGAACATAGATTTCCAACGCCCCCTCAATACACAAAACAGTGCACATATTTCCAACGTACCCTCAATACACAACACTGTGCACAGATTTCCAATGCCCTCTCACAACTCCACACTGTGCACAGATTCCCAACACCCCCTCAATACACAACACTGTGAAAAGATTTCCAGCGCCCTATCACAACACAACACTGTGCACAGATTCCCAACACCCCCTCAATACACAACACTGTACACAGTTTCCCAACATCCCCTAAATGCAAAAAACTGTACACAGATTCCCAACACCCCCTCAATACACAACACTGTACCCAGATTTTCAACACCCTTCTCAATAAACCACACTGTACATTGATTACCAAAACTCCCTCATTACACAACACTGTACACAGATTCCCAACACCATATTTTCAACGTACACACACATATTTTCAACGTACCCTCAATACACAACACTGGGCACAGATTTCCAATGCCCTCTCACAACTCCACACAGTGCACAGATTCCCAACACCACGTCAATACACAACACTGTACACAGATTCCCAACACCACCTCAATACACAACACTGTACACAGATTCCAAACGCCCCCTCAATACACAACACTGTACACAGATTCCCAACGCCCTCTCACTAAACAACACTGAACATAGATTTCCAACGCCCCCTCAATACACAAAACAGTACACATATTTCCAACGTACCCTCAATACACAACACTGTGCACAGATTTCCAATGCCCCCTCAATACACAACACTGTGAACAGATTTCCAGCGCCCTATCACAACACAACACTGTGCACAGATTCCCAACACCCCCTCCGTACACAAAACTGTACACAGCTTCCCAACACCCCCTCAATACACAACACTGTGGACAGATTCCCAAAACCCCCTCAATACACAACACTGTACACAGATTCCCAACATCCCCTAAATGCAAAAAACTGTACACAGATTACCAACACCCCCTCAATACACAACACTGTACACAGATTTTCAACACCCCCTCAATAAACCACACTGTACACAGATTCCCAACACCCCATCAATACTCAACACTGTACACAGATTGCAAACACCCCCTCCATACACAACACTGTACAGAGATTCCCAACACATCCTCAATACACAACAATGTACACATATTCCTAACACCCTCTCAATACAGAACACTGTACACAGATTCCCATCAACACCTCAATACACAACACTGTGCACAGATTCCCAACGCCCCCTCAATACGCAAGATTGTACACAGATTCCCAACACCACCTCAATGCACAACACTGTGAACAGCTTCTCAACACGACCTAAATACACAACACTGTGCACAGATTCTCAACAACACCTCAAGACAAAACACTGTGCACAGACTCCCAACACAACCTGAATACACAACACTATACGCAGATTCACAACACCCCCTCAATACACAACACTGTACACAGATTCCCAACACCCCGTCAATAAACAAGACTGTACACAGATTCCCAACACCACCTCAGTGCAGAACACTGTGCACAGATTCTCAACACCACCTCAATGCACAACACTGTGCACAGATTCTCAACACCACATCAGTACACAACACTGTGCACAGATTCCCAACACCACCTGAATACACAACACTGTACACAGATTCTCAACAGCACCTCAATACACAACACTGTACACAGATTCACAATACTCCCTCAATACACACGACTGTGCACAGATTCCCAACACCACCTCAATACACAACACTGTACACAGATTCCCAACAACCCGTCAATACACAACACTGTACACAGATTCCCAACACCTGTCGAGACACAACAGTGTGCACTGATTCCCAAGACCCTCTCACTACACAACACTGTGCACTGATTCCCAACACCCGCTCAATAGAAAACACTGTGCACAGATTCCCAACACACCCTCAATACACAAAACTGTACACAGATTCCCAACACCCCCTCAATACACACCACGGTACACAGATTCCCAACACCACCTCAATACACAACACTGTACACAGATTCCTAACGCACCCTTAATACACAACACTGTACACAGATTCCCAACACACCCTCAATACACAACACTGTAAACAGATTCCCAACGCCCCCTCAATACAAAACACGGAACACAGATTCCCAAAACCCCCTCAATACACAACACTGTACCCAGATTCCTAACACCATCTCAATACATAAAACTGTACACAGATTCCCAACACCACCTCAATACACAACACTGTACAGAGATTCCCAACACCACCTCAATACACAACACTGTACACAGATTCACAACGCCCCCTCAATACACAACACTGTACACAGATTCCAAACACCACCTCACTACACAACACTGTACACAGCTTCCCAAAACCCCCTCAATAGACAACACTTTGCAGAGATTCGCAACTCCCCCTCAATACACAACACAGTACACAGATTCCCAAAACCCCCTCAATACACAACACTGTACAAAGATTCCCAACACCATTTCAATACATAAAACTGTACACAGATTCCCAACACCACCTCAATACACAACACTATGCACAGATTCCCAGCACGCCCTCAATACACAACACTG
>NC_054507.1:3333622-3351122 GCF_017639515.1 Carcharodon carcharias | reverse complement strand
CCTAACCCTAACCCTAACCCTAACCCTAACCCTAACCCTAACCCTAACCCTAACCCTAACCCTAACCCTAACCCTAACCCTAACCCTAACCCTAACCCTAACCCTAACCCTAACCCTAACCCTAACCCTAACCCTAACCCTAACCCTAACCCTAACCCTAACCCTAACCCTAACCCTAACCCTAACCCTAACCCTAACCCTAACCCTAACCCTAACCCTAACCCTAACCCTAACCCTAACCCTAACCCTAACCCTAACCCTAACCCTAACCCTAACCCTAACCCTAACCCTAACCCTAACCCTAACCCTAACCCTAACCCTAACCCTAACCCTAACCCTAACCCTAACCCTAACCCTAACCCTAACCCTAACCCTAACCCTAACCCTAACCCTAACCCTAACCCTAACCCTAACCCTAACCCTAACCCTAACCCTAACCCTAACCCTAACCCTAACCCTAACCCTAACCCTAACCCTAACCCTAACCCTAACCCTAACCCTAACCCTAACCCTAACCCTAACCCTAACCCTAACCCTAACCCTAACCCTAACCCTAACCCTAACCCTAACCCTAACCCTAACCCTAACCCTAACCCTAACCCTAACCCTAACCCTAACCCTAACCCTAACCCTAACCCTAACCCTAACCCTAACCCTAACCCTAACCCTAACCCTAACCCTAACCCTAACCCTAACCCTAACCCTAACCCTAACCCTAACCCTAACCCTAACCCTAACCCTAACCCTAACCCTAACCCTAACCCTAACCCTAACCCTAACCCTAACCCTAACCCTAACCCTAACCCTAACCCTAACCCTAACCCTAACCCTAACCCTAACCCTAACCCTAACCCTAACCCTAACCCTAACCCTAACCCTAACCCTAACCCTAACCCTAACCCTAACCCTAACCCTAACCCTAACCCTAACCCTAACCCTAACCCTAACCCTAACCCTAACCCTAACCCTAACCCTAACCCTAACCCTAACCCTAACCCTAACCCTAACCCTAACCCTAACCCTAACCCTAACCCTAACCCTAACCCTAACCCTAACCCTAACCCTAACCCTAACCCTAACCCTAACCCTAACCCTAACCCTAACCCTAACCCTAACCCTAACCCTAACCCTAACCCTAACCCTAACCCTAACCCTAACCCTAACCCTAACCCTAACCCTAACCCTAACCCTAACCCTAACCCTAACCCTAACCCTAACCCTAACCCTAACCCTAACCCTAACCCTAACCCTAACCCTAACCCTAACCCTAACCCTAACCCTAACCCTAACCCTAACCCTAACCCTAACCCTAACCCTAACCCTAACCCTAACCCTAACCCTAACCCTAACCCTAACCCTAACCCTAACCCTAACCCTAACCCTAACCCTAACCCTAACCCTAACCCTAACCCTAACCCTAACCCTAACCCTAACCCTAACCCTAACCCTAACCCTAACCCTAACCCTAACCCTAACCCTAACCCTAACCCTAACCCTAACCCTAACCCTAACCCTAACCCTAACCCTAACCCTAACCCTAACCCTAACCCTAACCCTAACCCTAACCCTAACCCTAACCCTAACCCTAACCCTAACCCTAACCCTAACCCTAACCCTAACCCTAACCCTAACCCTAACCCTAACCCTAACCCTAACCCTAACCCTAACCCTAACCCTAACCCTAACCCTAACCCTAACCCTAACCCTAACCCTAACCCTAACCCTAACCCTAACCCTAACCCTAACCCTAACCCTAACCCTAACCCTAACCCTAACCCTAACCCTAACCCTAACCCTAACCCTAACCCTAACCCTAACCCTAACCCTAACCCTAACCCTAACCCTAACCCTAACCCTAACCCTAACCCTAACCCTAACCCTAACCCTAACCCTAACCCTAACCCTAACCCTAACCCTAACCCTAACCCTAACCCTAACCCTAACCCTAACCCTAACCCTAACCCTAACCCTAACCCTAACCCTAACCCTAACCCTAACCCTAACCCTAACCCTAACCCTAACCCTAACCCTAACCCTAACCCTAACCCTAACCCTAACCCTAACCCTAACCCTAACCCTAACCCTAACCCTAACCCTAACCCTAACCCTAACCCTAACCCTAACCCTAACCCTAACCCTAACCCTAACCCTAACCCTAACCCTAACCCTAACCCTAACCCTAACCCTAACCCTAACCCTAACCCTAACCCTAACCCTAACCCTAACCCTAACCCTAACCCTAACCCTAACCCTAACCCTAACCCTAACCCTAACCCTAACCCTAACCCTAACCCTAACCCTAACCCTAACCCTAACCCTAACCCTAACCCTAACCCTAACCCTAACCCTAACCCTAACCCTAACCCTAACCCTAACCCTAACCCTAACCCTAACCCTAACCCTAACCCTAACCCTAACCCTAACCCTAACCCTAACCCTAACCCTAACCCTAACCCTAACCCTAACCCTAACCCTAACCCTAACCCTAACCCTAACCCTAACCCTAACCCTAACCCTAACCCTAACCCTAACCCTAACCCTAACCCTAACCCTAACCCTAACCCTAACCCTAACCCTAACCCTAACCCTAACCCTAACCCTAACCCTAACCCTAACCCTAACCCTAACCCTAACCCTAACCCTAACCCTAACCCTAACCCTAACCCTAACCCTAACCCTAACCCTAACCCTAACCCTAACCCTAACCCTAACCCTAACCCTAACCCTAACCCTAACCCTAACCCTAACCCTAACCCTAACCCTAACCCTAACCCTAACCCTAACCCTAACCCTAACCCTAACCCTAACCCTAACCCTAACCCTAACCCTAACCCTAACCCTAACCCTAACCCTAACCCTAACCCTAACCCTAACCCTAACCCTAACCCTAACCCTAACCCTAACCCTAACCCTAACCCTAACCCTAACCCTAACCCTAACCCTAACCCTAACCCTAACCCTAACCCTAACCCTAACCCTAACCCTAACCCTAACCCTAACCCTAACCCTAACCCTAACCCTAACCCTAACCCTAACCCTAACCCTAACCCTAACCCTAACCCTAACCCTAACCCTAACCCTAACCCTAACCCTAACCCTAACCCTAACCCTAACCCTAACCCTAACCCTAACCCTAACCCTAACCCTAACCCTAACCCTAACCCTAACCCTAACCCTAACCCTAACCCTAACCCTAACCCTAACCCTAACCCTAACCCTAACCCTAACCCTAACCCTAACCCTAACCCTAACCCTAACCCTAACCCTAACCCTAACCCTAACCCTAACCCTAACCCTAACCCTAACCCTAACCCTAACCCTAACCCTAACCCTAACCCTAACCCTAACCCTAACCCTAACCCTAACCCTAACCCTAACCCTAACCCTAACCCTAACCCTAACCCTAACCCTAACCCTAACCCTAACCCTAACCCTAACCCTAACCCTAACCCTAACCCTAACCCTAACCCTAACCCTAACCCTAACCCTAACCCTAACCCTAACCCTAACCCTAACCCTAACCCTAACCCTAACCCTAACCCTAACCCTAACCCTAACCCTAACCCTAACCCTAACCCTAACCCTAACCCTAACCCTAACCCTAACCCTAACCCTAACCCTAACCCTAACCCTAACCCTAACCCTAACCCTAACCCTAACCCTAACCCTAACCCTAACCCTAACCCTAACCCTAACCCTAACCCTAACCCTAACCCTAACCCTAACCCTAACCCTAACCCTAACCCTAACCCTAACCCTAACCCTAACCCTAACCCTAACCCTAACCCTAACCCTAACCCTAACCCTAACCCTAACCCTAACCCTAACCCTAACCCTAACCCTAACCCTAACCCTAACCCTAACCCTAACCCTAACCCTAACCCTAACCCTAACCCTAACCCTAACCCTAACCCTAACCCTAACCCTAACCCTAACCCTAACCCTAACCCTAACCCTAACCCTAACCCTAACCCTAACCCTAACCCTAACCCTAACCCTAACCCTAACCCTAACCCTAACCCTAACCCTAACCCTAACCCTAACCCTAACCCTAACCCTAACCCTAACCCTAACCCTAACCCTAACCCTAACCCTAACCCTAACCCTAACCCTAACCCTAACCCTAACCCTAACCCTAACCCTAACCCTAACCCTAACCCTAACCCTAACCCTAACCCTAACCCTAACCCTAACCCTAACCCTAACCCTAACCCTAACCCTAACCCTAACCCTAACCCTAACCCTAACCCTAACCCTAACCCTAACCCTAACCCTAACCCTAACCCTAACCCTAACCCTAACCCTAACCCTAACCCTAACCCTAACCCTAACCCTAACCCTAACCCTAACCCTAACCCTAACCCTAACCCTAACCCTAACCCTAACCCTAACCCTAACCCTAACCCTAACCCTAACCCTAACCCTAACCCTAACCCTAACCCTAACCCTAACCCTAACCCTAACCCTAACCCTAACCCTAACCCTAACCCTAACCCTAACCCTAACCCTAACCCTAACCCTAACCCTAACCCTAACCCTAACCCTAACCCTAACCCTAACCCTAACCCTAACCCTAACCCTAACCCTAACCCTAACCCTAACCCTAACCCTAACCCTAACCCTAACCCTAACCCTAACCCTAACCCTAACCCTAACCCTAACCCTAACCCTAACCCTAACCCTAACCCTAACCCTAACCCTAACCCTAACCCTAACCCTAACCCTAACCCTAACCCTAACCCTAACCCTAACCCTAACCCTAACCCTAACCCTAACCCTAACCCTAACCCTAACCCTAACCCTAACCCTAACCCTAACCCTAACCCTAACCCTAACCCTAACCCTAACCCTAACCCTAACCCTAACCCTAACCCTAACCCTAACCCTAACCCTAACCCTAACCCTAACCCTAACCCTAACCCTAACCCTAACCCTAACCCTAACCCTAACCCTAACCCTAACCCTAACCCTAACCCTAACCCTAACCCTAACCCTAACCCTAACCCTAACCCTAACCCTAACCCTAACCCTAACCCTAACCCTAACCCTAACCCTAACCCTAACCCTAACCCTAACCCTAACCCTAACCCTAACCCTAACCCTAACCCTAACCCTAACCCTAACCCTAACCCTAACCCTAACCCTAACCCTAACCCTAACCCTAACCCTAACCCTAACCCTAACCCTAACCCTAACCCTAACCCTAACCCTAACCCTAACCCTAACCCTAACCCTAACCCTAACCCTAACCCTAACCCTAACCCTAACCCTAACCCTAACCCTAACCCTAACCCTAACCCTAACCCTAACCCTAACCCTAACCCTAACCCTAACCCTAACCCTAACCCTAACCCTAACCCTAACCCTAACCCTAACCCTAACCCTAACCCTAACCCTAACCCTAACCCTAACCCTAACCCTAACCCTAACCCTAACCCTAACCCTAACCCTAACCCTAACCCTAACCCTAACCCTAACCCTAACCCTAACCCTAACCCTAACCCTAACCCTAACCCTAACCCTAACCCTAACCCTAACCCTAACCCTAACCCTAACCCTAACCCTAACCCTAACCCTAACCCTAACCCTAACCCTAACCCTAACCCTAACCCTAACCCTAACCCTAACCCTAACCCTAACCCTAACCCTAACCCTAACCCTAACCCTAACCCTAACCCTAACCCTAACCCTAACCCTAACCCTAACCCTAACCCTAACCCTAACCCTAACCCTAACCCTAACCCTAACCCTAACCCTAACCCTAACCCTAACCCTAACCCTAACCCTAACCCTAACCCTAACCCTAACCCTAACCCTAACCCTAACCCTAACCCTAACCCTAACCCTAACCCTAACCCTAACCCTAACCCTAACCCTAACCCTAACCCTAACCCTAACCCTAACCCTAACCCTAACCCTAACCCTAACCCTAACCCTAACCCTAACCCTAACCCTAACCCTAACCCTAACCCTAACCCTAACCCTAACCCTAACCCTAACCCTAACCCTAACCCTAACCCTAACCCTAACCCTAACCCTAACCCTAACCCTAACCCTAACCCTAACCCTAACCCTAACCCTAACCCTAACCCTAACCCTAACCCTAACCCTAACCCTAACCCTAACCCTAACCCTAACCCTAACCCTAACCCTAACCCTAACCCTAACCCTAACCCTAACCCTAACCCTAACCCTAACCCTAACCCTAACCCTAACCCTAACCCTAACCCTAACCCTAACCCTAACCCTAACCCTAACCCTAACCCTAACCCTAACCCTAACCCTAACCCTAACCCTAACCCTAACCCTAACCCTAACCCTAACCCTAACCCTAACCCTAACCCTAACCCTAACCCTAACCCTAACCCTAACCCTAACCCTAACCCTAACCCTAACCCTAACCCTAACCCTAACCCTAACCCTAACCCTAACCCTAACCCTAACCCTAACCCTAACCCTAACCCTAACCCTAACCCTAACCCTAACCCTAACCCTAACCCTAACCCTAACCCTAACCCTAACCCTAACCCTAACCCTAACCCTAACCCTAACCCTAACCCTAACCCTAACCCTAACCCTAACCCTAACCCTAACCCTAACCCTAACCCTAACCCTAACCCTAACCCTAACCCTAACCCTAACCCTAACCCTAACCCTAACCCTAACCCTAACCCTAACCCTAACCCTAACCCTAACCCTAACCCTAACCCTAACCCTAACCCTAACCCTAACCCTAACCCTAACCCTAACCCTAACCCTAACCCTAACCCTAACCCTAACCCTAACCCTAACCCTAACCCTAACCCTAACCCTAACCCTAACCCTAACCCTAACCCTAACCCTAACCCTAACCCTAACCCTAACCCTAACCCTAACCCTAACCCTAACCCTAACCCTAACCCTAACCCTAACCCTAACCCTAACCCTAACCCTAACCCTAACCCTAACCCTAACCCTAACCCTAACCCTAACCCTAACCCTAACCCTAACCCTAACCCTAACCCTAACCCTAACCCTAACCCTAACCCTAACCCTAACCCTAACCCTAACCCTAACCCTAACCCTAACCCTAACCCTAACCCTAACCCTAACCCTAACCCTAACCCTAACCCTAACCCTAACCCTAACCCTAACCCTAACCCTAACCCTAACCCTAACCCTAACCCTAACCCTAACCCTAACCCTAACCCTAACCCTAACCCTAACCCTAACCCTAACCCTAACCCTAACCCTAACCCTAACCCTAACCCTAACCCTAACCCTAACCCTAACCCTAACCCTAACCCTAACCCTAACCCTAACCCTAACCCTAACCCTAACCCTAACCCTAACCCTAACCCTAACCCTAACCCTAACCCTAACCCTAACCCTAACCCTAACCCTAACCCTAACCCTAACCCTAACCCTAACCCTAACCCTAACCCTAACCCTAACCCTAACCCTAACCCTAACCCTAACCCTAACCCTAACCCTAACCCTAACCCTAACCCTAACCCTAACCCTAACCCTAACCCTAACCCTAACCCTAACCCTAACCCTAACCCTAACCCTAACCCTAACCCTAACCCTAACCCTAACCCTAACCCTAACCCTAACCCTAACCCTAACCCTAACCCTAACCCTAACCCTAACCCTAACCCTAACCCTAACCCTAACCCTAACCCTAACCCTAAACCCTAACCCTAACCCTAACCCTAACCCTAACCCTAACCCTAACCCTAACCCTAACCCTAACCCTAACCCTAACCCTAACCCTAACCCTAACCCTAACCCTAACCCTAACCCTAACCCTAACCCTAACCCTAACCCTAACCCTAACCCTAACCCTAACCCTAACCCTAACCCTAACCCTAACCCTAACCCTAACCCTAACCCTAACCCTAACCCTAACCCTAACCCTAACCCTAACCCTAACCCTAACCCTAACCCTAACCCTAACCCTAACCCTAACCCTAACCCTAACCCTAACCCTAACCCTAACCCTAACCCTAACCCTAACCCTAACCCTAACCCTAACCCTAACCCTAACCCTAACCCTAACCCTAACCCTAACCCTAACCCTAACCCTAACCCTAACCCTAACCCTAACCCTAACCCTAACCCTAACCCTAACCCTAACCCTAACCCTAACCCTAACCCTAACCCTAACCCTAACCCTAACCCTAACCCTAACCCTAACCCTAACCCTAACCCTAACCCTAACCCTAACCCTAACCCTAACCCTAACCCTAACCCTAACCCTAACCCTAACCCTAACCCTAACCCTAACCCTAACCCTAACCCTAACCCTAACCCTAACCCTAACCCTAACCCTAACCCTAACCCTAACCCTAACCCTAACCCTAACCCTAACCCTAACCCTAACCCTAACCCTAACCCTAACCCTAACCCTAACCCTAACCCTAACCCTAACCCTAACCCTAACCCTAACCCTAACCCTAACCCTAACCCTAACCCTAACCCTAACCCTAACCCTAACCCTAACCCTAACCCTAACCCTAACCCTAACCCTAACCCTAACCCTAACCCTAACCCTAACCCTAACCCTAACCCTAACCCTAACCCTAACCCTAACCCTAACCCTAACCCTAACCCTAACCCTAACCCTAACCCTAACCCTAACCCTAACCCTAACCCTAACCCTAACCCTAACCCTAACCCTAACCCTAACCCTAACCCTAACCCTAACCCTAACCCTAACCCTAACCCTAACCCTAACCCTAACCCTAACCCTAACCCTAACCCTAACCCTAACCCTAACCCTAACCCTAACCCTAACCCTAACCCTAACCCTAACCCTAACCCTAACCCTAACCCTAACCCTAACCCTAACCCTAACCCTAACCCTAACCCTAACCCTAACCCTAACCCTAACCCTAACCCTAACCCTAACCCTAACCCTAACCCTAACCCTAACCCTAACCCTAACCCTAACCCTAACCCTAACCCTAACCCTAACCCTAACCCTAACCCTAACCCTAACCCTAACCCTAACCCTAACCCTAACCCTAACCCTAACCCTAACCCTAACCCTAACCCTAACCCTAACCCTAACCCTAACCCTAACCCTAACCCTAACCCTAACCCTAACCCTAACCCTAACCCTAACCCTAACCCTAACCCTAACCCTAACCCTAACCCTAACCCTAACCCTAACCCTAACCCTAACCCTAACCCTAACCCTAACCCTAACCCTAACCCTAACCCTAACCCTAACCCTAACCCTAACCCTAACCCTAACCCTAACCCTAACCCTAACCCTAACCCTAACCCTAACCCTAACCCTAACCCTAACCCTAACCCTAACCCTAACCCTAACCCTAACCCTAACCCTAACCCTAACCCTAACCCTAACCCTAACCCTAACCCTAACCCTAACCCTAACCCTAACCCTAACCCTAACCCTAACCCTAACCCTAACCCTAACCCTAACCCTAACCCTAACCCTAACCCTAACCCTAACCCTAACCCTAACCCTAACCCTAACCCTAACCCTAACCCTAACCCTAACCCTAACCCTAACCCTAACCCTAACCCTAACCCTAACCCTAACCCTAACCCTAACCCTAACCCTAACCCTAACCCTAACCCTAACCCTAACCCTAACCCTAACCCTAACCCTAACCCTAACCCTAACCCTAACCCTAACCCTAACCCTAACCCTAACCCTAACCCTAACCCTAACCCTAACCCTAACCCTAACCCTAACCCTAACCCTAACCCTAACCCTAACCCTAACCCTAACCCTAACCCTAACCCTAACCCTAACCCTAACCCTAACCCTAACCCTAACCCTAACCCTAACCCTAACCCTAACCCTAACCCTAACCCTAACCCTAACCCTAACCCTAACCCTAACCCTAACCCTAACCCTAACCCTAACCCTAACCCTAACCCTAACCCTAACCCTAACCCTAACCCTAACCCTAACCCTAACCCTAACCCTAACCCTAACCCTAACCCTAACCCTAACCCTAACCCTAACCCTAACCCTAACCCTAACCCTAACCCTAACCCTAACCCTAACCCTAACCCTAACCCTAACCCTAACCCTAACCCTAACCCTAACCCTAACCCTAACCCTAACCCTAACCCTAACCCTAACCCTAACCCTAACCCTAACCCTAACCCTAACCCTAACCCTAACCCTAACCCTAACCCTAACCCTAACCCTAACCCTAACCCTAACCCTAACCCTAACCCTAACCCTAACCCTAACCCTAACCCTAACCCTAACCCTAACCCTAACCCTAACCCTAACCCTAACCCTAACCCTAACCCTAACCCTAACCCTAACCCTAACCCTAACCCTAACCCTAACCCTAACCCTAACCCTAACCCTAACCCTAACCCTAACCCTAACCCTAACCCTAACCCTAACCCTAACCCTAACCCTAACCCTAACCCTAACCCTAACCCTAACCCTAACCCTAACCCTAACCCTAACCCTAACCCTAACCCTAACCCTAACCCTAACCCTAACCCTAACCCTAACCCTAACCCTAACCCTAACCCTAACCCTAACCCTAACCCTAACCCTAACCCTAACCCTAACCCTAACCCTAACCCTAACCCTAACCCTAACCCTAACCCTAACCCTAACCCTAACCCTAACCCTAACCCTAACCCTAACCCTAACCCTAACCCTAACCCTAACCCTAACCCTAACCCTAACCCTAACCCTAACCCTAACCCTAACCCTAACCCTAACCCTAACCCTAACCCTAACCCTAACCCTAACCCTAACCCTAACCCTAACCCTAACCCTAACCCTAACCCTAACCCTAACCCTAACCCTAACCCTAACCCTAACCCTAACCCTAACCCTAACCCTAACCCTAACCCTAACCCTAACCCTAACCCTAACCCTAACCCTAACCCTAACCCTAACCCTAACCCTAACCCTAACCCTAACCCTAACCCTAACCCTAACCCTAACCCTAACCCTAACCCTAACCCTAACCCTAACCCTAACCCTAACCCTAACCCTAACCCTAACCCTAACCCTAACCCTAACCCTAACCCTAACCCTAACCCTAACCCTAACCCTAACCCTAACCCTAACCCTAACCCTAACCCTAACCCTAACCCTAACCCTAACCCTAACCCTAACCCTAACCCTAACCCTAACCCTAACCCTAACCCTAACCCTAACCCTAACCCTAACCCTAACCCTAACCCTAACCCTAACCCTAACCCTAACCCTAACCCTAACCCTAACCCTAACCCTAACCCTAACCCTAACCCTAACCCTAACCCTAACCCTAACCCTAACCCTAACCCTAACCCTAACCCTAACCCTAACCCTAACCCTAACCCTAACCCTAACCCTAACCCTAACCCTAACCCTAACCCTAACCCTAACCCTAACCCTAACCCTAACCCTAACCCTAACCCTAACCCTAACCCTAACCCTAACCCTAACCCTAACCCTAACCCTAACCCTAACCCTAACCCTAACCCTAACCCTAACCCTAACCCTAACCCTAACCCTAACCCTAACCCTAACCCTAACCCTAACCCTAACCCTAACCCTAACCCTAACCCTAACCCTAACCCTAACCCTAACCCTAACCCTAACCCTAACCCTAACCCTAACCCTAACCCTAACCCTAACCCTAACCCTAACCCTAACCCTAACCCTAACCCTAACCCTAACCCTAACCCTAACCCTAACCCTAACCCTAACCCTAACCCTAACCCTAACCCTAACCCTAACCCTAACCCTAACCCTAACCCTAACCCTAACCCTAACCCTAACCCTAACCCTAACCCTAACCCTAACCCTAACCCTAACCCTAACCCTAACCCTAACCCTAACCCTAACCCTAACCCTAACCCTAACCCTAACCCTAACCCTAACCCTAACCCTAACCCTAACCCTAACCCTAACCCTAACCCTAACCCTAACCCTAACCCTAACCCTAACCCTAACCCTAACCCTAACCCTAACCCTAACCCTAACCCTAACCCTAACCCTAACCCTAACCCTAACCCTAACCCTAACCCTAACCCTAACCCTAACCCTAACCCTAACCCTAACCCTAACCCTAACCCTAACCCTAACCCTAACCCTAACCCTAACCCTAACCCTAACCCTAACCCTAACCCTAACCCTAACCCTAACCCTAACCCTAACCCTAACCCTAACCCTAACCCTAACCCTAACCCTAACCCTAACCCTAACCCTAACCCTAACCCTAACCCTAACCCTAACCCTAACCCTAACCCTAACCCTAACCCTAACCCTAACCCTAACCCTAACCCTAACCCTAACCCTAACCCTAACCCTAACCCTAACCCTAACCCTAACCCTAACCCTAACCCTAACCCTAACCCTAACCCTAACCCTAACCCTAACCCTAACCCTAACCCTAACCCTAACCCTAACCCTAACCCTAACCCTAACCCTAACCCTAACCCTAACCCTAACCCTAACCCTAACCCTAACCCTAACCCTAACCCTAACCCTAACCCTAACCCTAACCCTAACCCTAACCCTAACCCTAACCCTAACCCTAACCCTAACCCTAACCCTAACCCTAACCCTAACCCTAACCCTAACCCTAACCCTAACCCTAACCCTAACCCTAACCCTAACCCTAACCCTAACCCTAACCCTAACCCTAACCCTAACCCTAACCCTAACCCTAACCCTAACCCTAACCCTAACCCTAACCCTAACCCTAACCCTAACCCTAACCCTAACCCTAACCCTAACCCTAACCCTAACCCTAACCCTAACCCTAACCCTAACCCTAACCCTAACCCTAACCCTAACCCTAACCCTAACCCTAACCCTAACCCTAACCCTAACCCTAACCCTAACCCTAACCCTAACCCTAACCCTAACCCTAACCCTAACCCTAACCCTAACCCTAACCCTAACCCTAACCCTAACCCTAACCCTAACCCTAACCCTAACCCTAACCCTAACCCTAACCCTAACCCTAACCCTAACCCTAACCCTAACCCTAACCCTAACCCTAACCCTAACCCTAACCCTAACCCTAACCCTAACCCTAACCCTAACCCTAACCCTAACCCTAACCCTAACCCTAACCCTAACCCTAACCCTAACCCTAACCCTAACCCTAACCCTAACCCTAACCCTAACCCTAACCCTAACCCTAACCCTAACCCTAACCCTAACCCTAACCCTAACCCTAACCCTAACCCTAACCCTAACCCTAACCCTAACCCTAACCCTAACCCTAACCCTAACCCTAACCCTAACCCTAACCCTAACCCTAACCCTAACCCTAACCCTAACCCTAACCCTAACCCTAACCCTAACCCTAACCCTAACCCTAACCCTAACCCTAACCCTAACCCTAACCCTAACCCTAACCCTAACCCTAACCCTAACCCTAACCCTAACCCTAACCCTAACCCTAACCCTAACCCTAACCCTAACCCTAACCCTAACCCTAACCCTAACCCTAACCCTAACCCTAACCCTAACCCTAACCCTAACCCTAACCCTAACCCTAACCCTAACCCTAACCCTAACCCTAACCCTAACCCTAACCCTAACCCTAACCCTAACCCTAACCCTAACCCTAACCCTAACCCTAACCCTAACCCTAACCCTAACCCTAACCCTAACCCTAACCCTAACCCTAACCCTAACCCTAACCCTAACCCTAACCCTAACCCTAACCCTAACCCTAACCCTAACCCTAACCCTAACCCTAACCCTAACCCTAACCCTAACCCTAACCCTAACCCTAACCCTAACCCTAACCCTAACCCTAACCCTAACCCTAACCCTAACCCTAACCCTAACCCTAACCCTAACCCTAACCCTAACCCTAACCCTAACCCTAACCCTAACCCTAACCCTAACCCTAACCCTAACCCTAACCCTAACCCTAACCCTAACCCTAACCCTAACCCTAACCCTAACCCTAACCCTAACCCTAACCCTAACCCTAACCCTAACCCTAACCCTAACCCTAACCCTAACCCTAACCCTAACCCTAACCCTAACCCTAACCCTAACCCTAACCCTAACCCTAACCCTAACCCTAACCCTAACCCTAACCCTAACCCTAACCCTAACCCTAACCCTAACCCTAACCCTAACCCTAACCCTAACCCTAACCCTAACCCTAACCCTAACCCTAACCCTAACCCTAACCCTAACCCTAACCCTAACCCTAACCCTAACCCTAACCCTAACCCTAACCCTAACCCTAACCCTAACCCTAACCCTAACCCTAACCCTAACCCTAACCCTAACCCTAACCCTAACCCTAACCCTAACCCTAACCCTAACCCTAACCCTAACCCTAACCCTAACCCTAACCCTAACCCTAACCCTAACCCTAACCCTAACCCTAACCCTAACCCTAACCCTAACCCTAACCCTAACCCTAACCCTAACCCTAACCCTAACCCTAACCCTAACCCTAACCCTAACCCTAACCCTAACCCTAACCCTAACCCTAACCCTAACCCTAACCCTAACCCTAACCCTAACCCTAACCCTAACCCTAACCCTAACCCTAACCCTAACCCTAACCCTAACCCTAACCCTAACCCTAACCCTAACCCTAACCCTAACCCTAACCCTAACCCTAACCCTAACCCTAACCCTAACCCTAACCCTAACCCTAACCCTAACCCTAACCCTAACCCTAACCCTAACCCTAACCCTAACCCTAACCCTAACCCTAACCCTAACCCTAACCCTAACCCTAACCCTAACCCTAACCCTAACCCTAACCCTAACCCTAACCCTAACCCTAACCCTAACCCTAACCCTAACCCTAACCCTAACCCTAACCCTAACCCTAACCCTAACCCTAACCCTAACCCTAACCCTAACCCTAACCCTAACCCTAACCCTAACCCTAACCCTAACCCTAACCCTAACCCTAACCCTAACCCTAACCCTAACCCTAACCCTAACCCTAACCCTAACCCTAACCCTAACCCTAACCCTAACCCTAACCCTAACCCTAACCCTAACCCTAACCCTAACCCTAACCCTAACCCTAACCCTAACCCTAACCCTAACCCTAACCCTAACCCTAACCCTAACCCTAACCCTAACCCTAACCCTAACCCTAACCCTAACCCTAACCCTAACCCTAACCCTAACCCTAACCCTAACCCTAACCCTAACCCTAACCCTAACCCTAACCCTAACCCTAACCCTAACCCTAACCCTAACCCTAACCCTAACCCTAACCCTAACCCTAACCCTAACCCTAACCCTAACCCTAACCCTAACCCTAACCCTAACCCTAACCCTAACCCTAACCCTAACCCTAACCCTAACCCTAACCCTAACCCTAACCCTAACCCTAACCCTAACCCTAACCCTAACCCTAACCCTAACCCTAACCCTAACCCTAACCCTAACCCTAACCCTAACCCTAACCCTAACCCTAACCCTAACCCTAACCCTAACCCTAACCCTAACCCTAACCCTAACCCTAACCCTAACCCTAACCCTAACCCTAACCCTAACCCTAACCCTAACCCTAACCCTAACCCTAACCCTAACCCTAACCCTAACCCTAACCCTAACCCTAACCCTAACCCTAACCCTAACCCTAACCCTAACCCTAACCCTAACCCTAACCCTAACCCTAACCCTAACCCTAACCCTAACCCTAACCCTAACCCTAACCCTAACCCTAACCCTAACCCTAACCCTAACCCTAACCCTAACCCTAACCCTAACCCTAACCCTAACCCTAACCCTAACCCTAACCCTAACCCTAACCCTAACCCTAACCCTAACCCTAACCCTAACCCTAACCCTAACCCTAACCCTAACCCTAACCCTAACCCTAACCCTAACCCTAACCCTAACCCTAACCCTAACCCTAACCCTAACCCTAACCCTAACCCTAACCCTAACCCTAACCCTAACCCTAACCCTAACCCTAACCCTAACCCTAACCCTAACCCTAACCCTAACCCTAACCCTAACCCTAACCCTAACCCTAACCCTAACCCTAACCCTAACCCTAACCCTAACCCTAACCCTAACCCTAACCCTAACCCTAACCCTAACCCTAACCCTAACCCTAACCCTAACCCTAACCCTAACCCTAACCCTAACCCTAACCCTAACCCTAACCCTAACCCTAACCCTAACCCTAACCCTAACCCTAACCCTAACCCTAACCCTAACCCTAACCCTAACCCTAACCCTAACCCTAACCCTAACCCTAACCCTAACCCTAACCCTAACCCTAACCCTAACCCTAACCCTAACCCTAACCCTAACCCTAACCCTAACCCTAACCCTAACCCTAACCCTAACCCTAACCCTAACCCTAACCCTAACCCTAACCCTAACCCTAACCCTAACCCTAACCCTAACCCTAACCCTAACCCTAACCCTAACCCTAACCCTAACCCTAACCCTAACCCTAACCCTAACCCTAACCCTAACCCTAACCCTAACCCTAACCCTAACCCTAACCCTAACCCTAACCCTAACCCTAACCCTAACCCTAACCCTAACCCTAACCCTAACCCTAACCCTAACCCTAACCCTAACCCTAACCCTAACCCTAACCCTAACCCTAACCCTAACCCTAACCCTAACCCTAACCCTAACCCTAACCCTAACCCTAACCCTAACCCTAACCCTAACCCTAACCCTAACCCTAACCCTAACCCTAACCCTAACCCTAACCCTAACCCTAACCCTAACCCTAACCCTAACCCTAACCCTAACCCTAACCCTAACCCTAACCCTAACCCTAACCCTAACCCTAACCCTAACCCTAACCCTAACCCTAACCCTAACCCTAACCCTAACCCTAACCCTAACCCTAACCCTAACCCTAACCCTAACCCTAACCCTAACCCTAACCCTAACCCTAACCCTAACCCTAACCCTAACCCTAACCCTAACCCTAACCCTAACCCTAACCCTAACCCTAACCCTAACCCTAACCCTAACCCTAACCCTAACCCTAACCCTAACCCTAACCCTAACCCTAACCCTAACCCTAACCCTAACCCTAACCCTAACCCTAACCCTAACCCTAACCCTAACCCTAACCCTAACCCTAACCCTAACCCTAACCCTAACCCTAACCCTAACCCTAACCCTAACCCTAACCCTAACCCTAACCCTAACCCTAACCCTAACCCTAACCCTAACCCTAACCCTAACCCTAACCCTAACCCTAACCCTAACCCTAACCCTAACCCTAACCCTAACCCTAACCCTAACCCTAACCCTAACCCTAACCCTAACCCTAACCCTAACCCTAACCCTAACCCTAACCCTAACCCTAACCCTAACCCTAACCCTAACCCTAACCCTAACCCTAACCCTAACCCTAACCCTAACCCTAACCCTAACCCTAACCCTAACCCTAACCCTAACCCTAACCCTAACCCTAACCCTAACCCTAACCCTAACCCTAACCCTAACCCTAACCCTAACCCTAACCCTAACCCTAACCCTAACCCTAACCCTAACCCTAACCCTAACCCTAACCCTAACCCTAACCCTAACCCT
>NC_054507.1:3313622-3331122 GCF_017639515.1 Carcharodon carcharias | reverse complement strand
CTAACCCTAACCCTAACCCTAACCCTAACCCTAACCCTAACCCTAACCCTAACCCTAACCCTAACACTAACTCTAACCTTACCCTAACCCTAACCCTACCCTACCATAAGATTAACCCTACCCTCACACTAACCCTTAACCATAACACTTAAACCTAACCCTAAGTCCAACCCTAACACTTAAGCCTAACCCTAACCTTACCCTAACCCTAACCCGACCCTAACCCTAACTCTTAACCATAACCCTAACCCTAACTCTTAACCATAACACTAACCCTAACCCCAACCCTTAACCCTAACACTTAACAATAAAACTTCCCTAACACTAACCCTAACACTTAACTGTAACCCTAACCCTAACTCTCAAACCTAAATCTAACCCTACCTGCATCCTTAACCCTAACCCTTAACAATAACCCTAACCGTAACCCTAACCCTAACCTTAAACCTTAACATTAAGACTAACCCGTAACACTAACCCGAACAATAAACTTCAACAGTAACCCTAACGCTTAACTCTAACACGAAACTTAACACTGAAACTTAAAGCTAAACCAGACCCTAAACCCTTGAAACTAACTGTAACGCTAACCCTAACTGGATTCGTCATCTTAAAATTCAGGTTAATCGTAATCTTAATCCCAGCTATACCTCTAATCTTAATCTTAGCTCATACTTTGAACTTCACACTCAATCAGCAGAGAGGCATATATTCTCTGAATCTAACCCCATGCTATACCTATCCTGGGAGTGTTTGATAGGGACAGTGTAGAGGGAGCTTTACTCTGTATCTAACCCCGTGCTGTACCTGTCCTGGGAGTGTTTGATGGGGACAGTGTAGAGGGAGCTTTACTCTGTATCTAACCCCGTGCTGTACCTGTCCTGGGAGTGTTTGATGGGGACAGTGTAGAGGGAGCTTTACTCTGTATCTAACCCCGTGCTGTACCTGTCCTGGGAGTGTTTGATGGGGGCAATGTAGAAGGAGCTTTACTCTGAATCTATCCCCATGCTGTACCTGCCCTGAAAGGGTTTGATGGGGACAGTGTAGAGGAAGCTTTATTCTGTATCTAACCTGTGCTGTAGCTGTCCTGGGAGCATTTGATGGGAACAGTGTAGAGAGAGCTTTACTCTGTATCTAATCCTGTGCTGTACCTGCCTTGGGAGTGTTTGATGGGGACAGTGTAGAGCGAGATTTACTCTGTTTCTAACCCCGTGCTGTACCTGTCCTGGGAGTGTTTGATGGGGACAGTGTAGAGGGAGCTTTAGTCTGTATCTAACCCCGTGCTGTTCCTGTCCTGGGAGTGTTTGATGGGGACAGTGTAGCGGGAGATTTACTCTGTATCTAACCCCGTGCTGTACCTGTCCTGGGAGTGTTTGATGGGGACAGTGTAGCGGGAGATTTACTCTGTATCTAACCCCCTGCTGTACCTGTCCTGGGAGTGTTTGATGGGGACAGTGTAGAGGGAGGTTTACTCTGTATCTAACCCCGTGCTGTACCTGCCCTGTGAGTGTTTGATTGGGATAGTGTAGAGGGCGCTTTACTCTGTATCTAACCCCGTGCTGTACCTGTCCTGGAAGTGTTTGATGGGGACAGTGTAGAGGGACCTTTACTCTGTAACTAACCCCGTGCTGTACTTGTCCTGGAAGTGTTTGATGGGGACAGTGTAGAGGGAGTTTTACTCTGTATCTAACCCTGTGCTGTACCTGTCCTGGGAGTGTTTGATGGGGACAGTGTAGAGGGAGCTTTACTCTGTATCTAACCCCGTGCTGTACCTACCCTGGGAGTGTTTGATGGGGACAGTGTAGAGGGAGCTTTACTCTGTATCTAACACCGTGCTGTACCTGTCCTGGGAGTGTTTGATGGGGACAGTGTAGAGGGAGCTTTACTCTGTATCTAACCCCGTGCTGTACCTGTCCTGGGAGTGTTTGATGGGGACAGTGCAGAGGGAGCTTTAATCTTTATCTAACCCGGTGCTGTACCTGTCCTAGGAGTGTTTGATGGGGACAGTGTAGAGGGAGCTTTACTCTGTATCTAACCCCGTGCTGTACCTGTCCGGGGAGTGTCTCATGGTGACCATGCAAAGGGAGATTTACTCTGTGCCTAAGCCTGTGTTGTGCTTATGCATTTTTGTGTTTGATGGGGACAATGTTGAAGGAGGTTTGCTCTGAATCTATCCCCGTGTTGTATCTGCCCTAAGAGGGTTGGATCGGGACAGTGTAGAGGTAGCTTTACTCTGTATATAACCCCGTGCTGTACCTGTCCTGGGAGTGTTTGATGGGGACAGTGTAGAGGGAGTTTTACTCTGTATCTTACCCCATGCTGTACCTGTCCTGGGAGTGTTTGATGGGGACACTTTAGAGGGAGATTTACTCCATATCTAACCCTGTGCCTTACCTTTTCCGGGTGTGTTTTTGATGGGGACAGTGTAGAAGGAGCTTTACTCTGTATCTAACCCCGTGCTGTACCTGTCCTGGGAGTGTTTGATGGGGACAGTGTAGAGGGAGATTTACTCTGTATCTAACCCGTGCTGTACCTGTCCTGGGAGTGTTTGATGGGGACAGTGTAGAGGGAGATTTACTCTGTATCTAACCCCATGCTGTACCTGTCCTGGGAGTGTTTGATGGGGACAGTGTAGAAGGAGCTTTACTCTGTATCTAACCCCATCCTGTACCAGTCCTGGGAGTGTGTGATGAGGACAGTGCACAGAGAGCTTTACTCTGTATCTAACCCCGTGCTGTACTTGTTCTGGGAGTATTTGATAGGGACATTGTAGATCGAGCGTTACTCTGCATCTAACTGCCTGCTGTACCTCTTTTGGGAGTGTTTGATGTGGACAGTGTTGAGTGAGCTTCACTCTGTATCTAACCCCGTGCTGTACTTGTCCTGGGAGTGTTTGATGAGGACAGTGTAGAGGGAGTTTTACTCTATATCTAATCCCGAGCTGTACCTGCCCAGGGAGTGTTTGATGAGGACAGTGTAGAGGGAGCTTGACTATGGATCTAACCCCGTGCTGTACCTGTCCTGGGAGTGTTTGATGGAGACAGTGTAGAGGGAGATGTACTCTGTATCTAACCCCGTGCTGTACCTGTCCTGGGAATGTTTGATGTGGACAGTGCAGAGAGGTCATTACTCTGTATCTAACCCATTGCTGTACCTGTCCTGGGAATGTTTGATGTGGACAGTGCAGAGAGGTCATTACTCTGTATCTAACCCATTGCTGTACCTTTCCTGGGAGTGTTTGATGGGGTCAGTGTAGAGGGTGCTTTACTCTACACATAAACCGGTGCTGTACCTGCCCTGGGAACATTTGATGGGGACAGGGTAGAGGGAGCTTTACTCTGGATCTAACTGCGTGATGTTTCTGTCTTGTGAGTGTTTGATTGGGACAGTGTAGAAGGAAATTTTTTTCTGTATCTGACCCCGAGCTCCACCTGTCCTGAGGTTGTTTGATGGGGACAGTGTAGATGGAGGTTTACTCTGTATCTAACCCCGTGCTGCACCTGTCCTGGGAGTGTTTCATGGGGACAGTGTAGAGGGAGTTTTACTCTGTATCTAACCCCGTGCTGTACCTGTCCTGGGAATGTTTGATGTGGACAGTGCAGAGAGGTCATTACTCTGTATCTAACCCATTGCTGTACCTGTCCTGGGAATGTTTGATGTGGACAGTGCAGAGAGGTCATTACTCTGTATCTAACCCATTGCTGTACCTTTCCTGGGAGTGTTTGATGTGGACAGTGCAGAGAGGTCATTACTCTGTATCTAACCCATTGCTGTACCTGTCCTGGGAGTGTTTGATGGGGTCAGTGTAGAGGGTGCTTTACTCTACACATAAACCGGTGCTGTACCTGCCCTGGGAACATTTGATGGGGACAGGGTAGAGGGAGCTTTACTCTGGATCTAACTGCGTGATGTTTCTGTCTTGTGAGTGTTTGATTGGGACAGTGTAGAAGGAAATTTTTTTCTGTATCTGACCCCGAGCTCCACCTGTCCTGAGGTTGTTTGATGGAGACAGTGTAGAGGGAGTTTTACTCTGTATCTAAGCCCGTGCTGTACCTGTCCTGGGAATGTTTGATGGGGACAGTGTAGAGGGAGCTTTACTCTGTATCTAGCCCCGTGCTGTATCTGTCCTGGGAGTGTTTGATTTGTACAATTTAGTGCGAGTTTCACTCTATGTCTAACCCCGTGCTGTACCTGTCCTCGGAATATTTGATGGGGACAGTGTAGAGGGAGCTTTACTCTGTATCTAACCCCGTGCTGTACCTGTCCTGGGAGTGTTTGATAGGGACATTGTAAAAGTAGCTTTACTCTGTCTCTAACCCCCTGCTATATCTGTCCTAGGACTGTTTGATGGGGACAGTGTAGAAGGAGCTTTACTCTGTATCTAACCCCATCCTGTACCAGTCCTGGGAGTGTGTGATGAGGACAGTGCACAGAGAGCTTTACTCTGTATCTAACCCCGTGTTGTAGCTGTCTTGGGAGTGTTTGATGGGGACAGTGCAGAGAGAGCTTTACTCTGTATCTAACCCCGTGCTGTACTTGTCTTGGGAGCGTTTGATGTGGACAGTGCAGAGAGAGCTTTACTCTGTATCCAACCCCGTGCTGTACCTCTCCTGGGAATATTTGATGGGATAATGTAGATGAAGCTTTACTCTGTATCTAACCACATGCTGTTCATGTCCTGGGAGTGTGTGATGGGGACAGTGTAGAGGGAGATTTACTCTGTATCCAACATCGTGCTGTACCTGTCCTGGGAGTGTTTGATGTGGACAGTGCAGAGAGACCTTTACTCTGTATCTAACCCAATGCTGTACCTTTCCTGGGAGTGTTTGATGGGTTCAGTGTAGAGTGTGCTTTACTCTACACCTAAACCTGTGCTGTACCAGCCCTGGGAATATTTGATGGTGACAGTGTAGAGGAAGCTTTACTCTGTATCCAACCCCGTGCTGTACCTCTCCTGGGATTATTTGATGGGCAAATGTAGATGATGCTTTACTCTGTATCTAACCCCATTCTGTACCTGTCCTGGGAGTGTTTGATGGGGACAGTGTAGAGGGAGCTTTACACTTTATCTAACCCCGTGCTGTACTTGTCCTGGGAGTGTTTGATGGGGACAGGGTAGAGGGTGCTTTACTCTGGATCTTACTGCGTGATGTTTCTGTCTTGTGAGTGTTTGATTGGGACAGTGTAGAAGGAGAATATTTTCTGTATCTGACCCCGTGCTCCACCTGTCCTGAGGTTGTTTGATGGGGACAGTGTAGATGGAGGTTTACTCTGTATCTAACTCCTTTCTGTACCTGTCCTGGGAGTGTTTGATGGGGACAGCGTAGAGGGAACTTTACTCTGTATCCAACCCCGTGCTGTACCTCTCGTGGGTGTATTTGATGGGGACAGTGTAGAGAGAGCTTTACGCTGTATCTAACCCCATCCTGTACCTGTCCTGGGAGTGTGTGATGGGGACAGTGTAGAGGGAGCTTTACTCTGTATCTAACCCCGTGTTGTACCTGTCCTGGGAGTGTTTGATGGAGAGACTGCAGAGAGAGCTTTACTCTGTTTCGAACCCTGTGCTGTACCTGTCCTGGGTGTGTTTGATGGGGACAGTGCAGAGAGAGCTTTACAATGTATCTAACCCATTGCTGTACCTTTCCTGGGATCATTTGATGGGGAAATGTAGATGAAGCTTCTGTCTGTATCTAACCCCATGCTGTACCTGTCCTAAGAATATTTGATGCGGTCAGTGTACAGACAGCTTTACTCTGTATCTAACCCCGTGCTGTACCTGTCCTGGGAGTGTTTGATGGGGACAGTGTAGAGATAGCTTTACTCTGTATCTAACCCCGTGCTGTACCTGTCCTGGGAGCGTTTGATGGGGACAGTGTAGAGGGAGCTTTACTCTGTATCTAACCCCGTGCTGTACCTGTCCTGGGGGTGTTTGATGGGGACAGTGTAGAGGGAGCTTTACTCTGTATCTAACCCCGTGCTGTACCTGTCCTGGGAGTGTTTGATGGGGACAGTGTAGAGGGAGATTTACTCTGTATCCAACCTTGTGCTGTACCTCTCCTGGTATTAGTTGATGGGGAAATGTAGATGAAGCTTTACTCTGTATCTAACTCCATGCTGTACCTGTCCTGGGTGTGTTTGATGGGGAAAGTGCAGAGAGAGCTTTACTCTGTATCTAACCATGTGCTGTACCTGTCCTGGGAGTGTTTGATGGCAACAGTGTAGAGGGAGCTTTACTCTGTAACTAACCCCGTGCTGTACCTGTCCTGGGAGTGTTTGATGGGTAAAATTTATTGCGAGTTTCACTCTATATCTATCCCCGTGCTGTACCTGTCCTGGGCGTGTGTAATAGGGACAGTGTAGAGGGAGTTTTACTCTGTATCTAACCCTGTGCTGTACCTGTCCTCGGAACATTTGATGGGGACAGTGTAGAGGGAGCTTTACTCTGTATATAACCCCGTGCTGTACCTGTCCTGGGAGTGTTTGATGGGGACAGTGTAGAGGGAGCTTTACTCTGTATCTAACCCCGTGCTATACCTGTCCTGGGAGTGTTTGATGGGGACATTGTAGAGGGAACTTTACTCTGTATCTCACTACGTGCTGTACCTGCCCTGGGAGTGTTTGATGGGGACAGTGTAGAGGGAGATTTACTCTGTATCCAACCCTGTGCTGTACCTCTCCTGGGATTATTTGATGGGGAAATGTAGATGAAGCTTTACTCTGTATCTAACTCCGTTCTGTACCTGTCCTGAGATTGTTTGATGGGGACAGTGTAGAAGGAGCTTTACTCTGTATCTAACCCTGTGCTGTACCTGTCCTGGGAGTGTTTGATGGGGACAATGTAGAGAGAGCTTTACTCTGTATCTAACCCCGTGCTGTACCTACCCTGAGAGTGTTTGATGGGGACAGTGCAGAGAGAGCTTTACTCTGTATCTAACCCTGTGCTGTACCTGTCCTGGGAGTGTTTGATGGCAACAGTGTAGAGGGAGGTTTACACTGTATTTAACCCATAGCTGCACCCGTCCTGGGAGTGTTTGATGGGGACGGTGTAGAGGGACCTTTACACTGTATCTAACCCCGTGCTGTACCTACCCTGGGAGGGTTTGATGGGGATGGTGTAGAGGGACCTTTACACTGTATCTAACCCCGTGCTGTACCTACCCTGGGAGGGTTTGATGGGGATGGTGTAGAGGGACCTTTACTCTGTATCTAACCCCGTGCTGTACCTACCCTGGGAGGGTTTGATGGGGATGGTGTAGAGGGACCTTTACACTGTATCTAACCCCGTGCTGTACCTACCCTGGGAGGGTTTGATGGGGATGGTGTAGAGGGACCTTTACTCTGTATCTAACCCTGTGCTGTACCCGTCCTGGGAGTGTTTGATGGGGACACTGTATAGGGAGCTTTACTCTGTATCTAACCCCGTGCTGTACCTACCCTGGGAGTTTTTGATGGGGACAGTGTAGAGGGAGCTTTACTCTGTATCTAACCCCGTGCTGTACCTACCCTGGGAGTTTTTGATGGGGACGGTGTAGAGGGACCTTTACTCTGTATCTAACCCCGTGCTGTACCTGTCCTGGGCGTGTTTGATGGGGACAGTGTAGAGGGAGCTTTACTCTGTATCTAACCCCGTGCTGTACCTGTCCTGGGAGTGTTGAGGACAGCATAAAGCATCTTTATTTAATTCCCTGTTGCATTTGTTTCTGACGTTTATCGAATGTATTTTTTTGATGTGGCAGATGGCAGTGCCCCCAGGGCCACAATCTCTGTTTTCCGATGCCACCCTGGGGTTTGATGATCGGAGAAGGTTTGTGAATAACGTGGCCAATCAGGTTCATTGTCATGGAATAAACCCTTCCAGTCCCCCTGCAGGCAGATGGTGCGAGCGGGGAGATTTTCCAGTCCAGGCACACCGCTGGAGTCCACAACACACCCCTGCAGTGCTCCTCCAGTCAGGATGGACCAATCCATTCGAACTTCATGGTGCCAACGCCCTCTCCGGCCAAGAGACCTTGAGGACCATCTGTATTGATGGCCTCCTGGTTCTGGCCTCCCTGGTGCCCACCATTCCCCCCGCCACCCCCCACCCCCTCATCTTCTCCACGTCGACCCTATCAAACCCCGCCCAGAATTTTAAAGATCTCGACCAGATCAGCCCTTCAGCCCCTTTTATCTCGAGAAACGGGCACCGGCCTGCTCAGCCCCTCCCGACTGATAAGACCTGGTGTCCTTTTAGTCTTTCTCGCACCACGCCCACCACCCCCCCCCGCCTTCTCCAGCCCGGAGCCAAGGGATTTGATCTTCAAAAAAAAAGGGAGAGAGGGAGAGGGAGAGGGAGAGGGAGAGCATGAAGGCGTGTGAAGAAATCAGTCCCTCTCTCCCTCTTCCTCTCTATCTCTCCCTCCCTCTCCCTCTCTCTCCCTCTCTCCCTCCCTCTCCCTCTCTCCCTCCCTCTCCCTCTCCCTCTCCCTCTCCCTCTCTCCCTCTTCCTCTCTATCTCTCCCTCCCTCTCCCTCTCCCTCTCTCCCTCCCTCTCCCTCTACCTCTCCCTCTCCCTCTCTCCCTCTTCCTCTCTATCTCTCCCTCCCTCTCCCTCTCTCCCTCCCTCTCCCTCTCCCTCTCTCCCTCCCTCTCCCTCTCCCTCTCCCTCTCCCTCTCTCCCTCTTCCTCTCCCTCTCTCCCTCCCTCTCCCTCTCTCCCTCCCTCTGCATCTCCATCTCTCCCTCTCTCCCTCCCTCTCCATCCATCTCCATCTCTCCCTCTCTCCCTCCCTCTCCATCCATCTCCATCTCTCCCTCTCTCCCTCCCTCTGCATCCATCTCCATCTCTCCCTCTCTCCATCCATCTCCCTCTCTCCCTCTCTCTCTCTTCCTCTCTATCTCTCCCTCCCTCTCCCTCTCTCTCCCTCTCTCCCTCCCTCTCCCTCTCTCCCTCTCTCTCCCTCTCTCCCTCTCTCCCTCTCTCCCTCTTCCTCTCTATCTCTCCCTCCCTCTCCCTCTCTCTCCCTCTCTCCCTCCCTCTCTCCCTCTCTCCCTCTCTCCCTCTTCCTCTCTATCTCTCCCTCCCTCTCCCTCTCTCTCCCTCTCTCCCTCCCTCTCCCTCTCTCCCTCCCTCTCCCTCTCTCCCTCCCTCTCCCTCTCCCTCTCTCTCCCTCTCTCCCTCTCTCCCTCTCTCCCTCTTCCTCTCTATCTCTCCCTCCCTCTCCCTCTCTCTCCCTCTCTCCCTCCCTCTCCCTCTCTCCCTCCCTCTCCCTCTCTCCCTCCCTCTCCCTCTCCCTCTCCCTCTCCCTCTCTCCCTCTTCCTCTCTATCTCTCCCTCCCTCTCCCTCTCTCTCCCTCCCTCTCCCTCTCTCTCCCTCTCTCCCTCCCTCTCCCTCTCTCCCTCCCTCTCCCTCTCCCTCTCCCTCTCTCCCTCTTCCTCTCTATCTCTCCCTCCCTCTCCCTCTCTCCCTCCCTCTCCCTCTCCCTCTCCCTCACTCCCTCTCTCCCTCTTCCTCTCTATCTCTCCCTCCCTCTCCCTCTCTCTCCCTCTCTCCCTCCCTCTCCCTCTCTCCCTCTCTCTCCCTCTCTCTCCCTCCCCCTATCTCTTTCCCTCTCTCTTTCTCCCCCTCTCCCTGTCCCTCTCCCTCTCTCTCTGTCTCTTTCTTTCTGCTTCTCTCTCTCCTCCCTCTCCATCTCCTCTGTCCCCTCCCCCTCTCTCTCCCCCCTCTAACTCTGTCTCCCAATCGCTCTCTCCTCCTCTCCCTCTCTGTCTCTCTCTCCCATTCCCTCTCTCCATTTCTCCCTCTCTCCCTCTCTCCCTCTCCCACTCTCTCCCTCTCTCTCCGCCTCTCTCTGTCTCCCCTCTCCCCCCTCTCTCTCCCTGTCTCTCTTTCTTTCTCCCTCTCTCCCTCTCTCCTCCTCTCCCTGTCCCCCCTCTCTTTCCATCTCTCCCTCCCTCTCAGTCTCTGTCTCTTCTCTGTCTCTCCCCCTCCCTCTCTCTTTCCCTCTCTCTGTCTCCCCCTCACCGTCTTCCCTCTCTTTCTCTCTCTCCCTCTTTCCTCTTTCTCTCTCCCTCCCTCTCTCCCTCACATACACATTACGACTGAAGCCTTTGCCCACTCCTGGTCTCTCAGTCCCCCTTTAATTCCATTCCATGCCAATCTGCAACTTGGGCCAAGCCGCACTGTTCATACACTAAGCTCAGGCCTTCTATCCTCCCTCTGACCTCCAAGTCTTCCGTCGTCTCCTTTCCTCCCCCTCCCACCCACCCCCCTCTTCAATCAGTTCAGGATCCTTTCCCTGCGGCTCCCAATCCCTCTGCGGTTTCTCTCTGACTGACCCCTGGCACCTCCCCTTTGACCGTTATGCCAACACCCACCCTGGGCCCCTCCACCTTGCCTCCCACGACACCCAACTCTCCCAGCTCTCCTGCGGCAGTGGCCGAGACACATTCCCATCTCAGTGACGAAGCTTGAGACAGCTCATTGTGCCTCACAGACCATCCATCGATCCGACATGGTGGCTGGCGATAGCGGGATAACTCCCCCCGGCACATAATTCGAAGCAAGGTAACTATCAGTTTCTGCGCGTGGAACCTTTAACAGGGACTTACAAGAGTGCTTTACACAATTAAAACACTTTTCTTCTGTTGGGACGTGCTAAAACGGAAGAGGTGGAACCTTGCGGAATGAAATCCTGGGGTTCTTCATGAGTCACCGACTCCCTGGATCTCAATGAAAGGCAGGTTAGGGCGGCCATTTTGTTGTGGGCTGGTTGACTATCTCCATTTAACCACGTCCGGGGGAAGGTGATGGACTGGTGGTATTGTCGCTGGGCTAGTAATCTTAGGGGGAACCCAGGTTCAAATCCCTGCCACGGCAGATGGTCTGGCCTACATGTGACTCCTGACCAACAGCAATGTGGATGTCCCCTGAACAAGGCCAGTTAGGGATGGGCAATAAATGCTGGCCTAACCAGTGACGCCCGCTTCCTATGACTAAATAAAAAGGAATTACTGTGGCCATTTCTCCTCTGATCTTCCCTCTCTAATTCTTCCCACACCTTACACGCTCCTCTTCTCCTCATGTCATGTCCGTAAGACATAAAATATATCATAAACTGTGTAAATCAAACCTTACTCTCTGCTTATTAAAAAAAAATGAACTTTGTTGGACCAAAAACATGGCTGCCACAGGTCACATGATTTGCAAGTTGGCTACAGTTCTGGACACTTCCCACAGTAATTAAAATGCTCAACACTCATCCTTGTGGAATGTCGTCTGGACCCATTGCAATCAATGAAATAAGGGAGCAGGAGATGGTCTTGCCTCCCCAGCCCAGACTTTTAACAAAGAGAGAGCCATTGAAACTGGTCATACCTGTGGAGGCACTAATAGCCAGCACCTATCTCCTAGGTTGAACAATGGATTTCGACCAGAGACACTGGCAAGCATCATGGTGGGCGGGAGTGGAAAATATCGCGAGGCGGCCAAAAATCGGATTTACGGTGTGGTAAAATCAGTTCGGGATTGTGCGCCGCAGCCTTCGATAGCGGGGTACATTTCCCATTGTGGCACATTGGGACTGTCATTTCAATCTACTTGCATCTTGTGAAAAGCGGTCCTTGCCAGATTCACCCCACCCACTGAGTCACCACTCCAGCTTGTAAACTAGAACGATGTGTTTCACCACGATATTGTCATGAAACTAATATTATTTTCATGATATTATTGTGGTTTATCGTAAAGTAGGTTTATGGATGTGAGTGTAGATGGTTCTGTCTGTGTGATTTAATTGAATTCAGGTCAGATAGTCTGCACGCTTGAAATCATCAGAAGGGTAAAAATCGGGGTAAAAGGGGTAAAAGTCATCTTCAACTTCCCCTCCAATTTCTCGCACTGAACAATTTCTTCCTAAACCTGTTTCACTTCCTCCAAATAAAAGGTGTGGCTATGGGTACCCGCATGGGCCCTAGCTATGCCTATCTCTTTATGGGGTATGTGGAACAGTCCTTGTTCCAGTCCTACTCCGGCCCCCTTCCACAACTCTTTCTCCGGTACATCGATGACTGCTTCGGTGCTGCTTCATGCTCTCGTCTGGACCTGGAAAAATTTATTAATTTTGCTTCCAATTCCCACCCCTCCATCACCTTCACATTTCCAACACTTCCCTTCCCTTCCTTGACCTCTCTGTCTCAATCTCTGGTGATAGACTGTCCACCAATATCCATTACAAACCCACCGACTCCCACAGCTACCTCGACTACAGCTCCTCACACCCCGCTTCCTGTAAGGACTCCATCCCATTCTCTCAGTTCCTTCGCCTCCGTCGCATCTGTTCCGATGATGCTACCTTCAAAAACAGTTCCTCTGACATGTCCTCCTTCTTCCTTAACCGAGGTTTTCCACCCACGGTCGTTGACAGGGCCCTCAACCGTGTCCGGCCCATCTCCCGCGCATCCACCCTCACGCCTTCTCCTCCCTCCCAGAACCATGATAGGGTCCCCCTTGTCCTCACTTATCACCCCACCAGCTTCCGCATTCAAAGGATCATCCTCCGCCATTTCCGCCAACTCCAGCATGATGCCACCACCAAACACATCTACCCCTCACCCAGTATTCCGTAGGGACCGTTCTCTCTGGGACACCCTGGTCCACTCCTCCATCATCCCCTACACCTCAACCCTTCACACGGCACCTTCCCATGCAACTGCAGAAGGTGCAACACCTGCCCCTTTACTTCCTCTCTCCTCACCGTCCAAGGGCCCAATCAATCCTTTCAAGTGAAGCATCATTTCACTTACACTTCCCTCAATTTAGTCTACTGCATCCACTGCTCCCAATGCGGTTTCCTCTATATTGGAGAGACCAAACTCAGACTGGGTGACCGCTTTGCGGAACTCCCTTCAGTCTGTCCGCAAGCATTACCCAAACCTCCCTGTCGCTTGCCATTTTAACACTCCACCCTGCTCTCTTGCCCACATGTCCATCCTTGGCCTGCTGCATTGTTCCAGTGAAGCCCAACGCAAACTGGAGGAACAGCACCTCATCTTCCGACTAGGCACTTTACAGCCTTCCGGGCTGAATATTGAGTTCAACAACTTCAGACAATGAACTCTCTCCTCTATCTTCACCCCTTTCTTAATCCCTTTTTTATCTATTTATTTTTATTTTTATCCTCTCTTTCTTATCCCACTTTCTATCCTTTATTCACTACTGCCCCCTCCCCCACCAACCACCCCCAAAAGGGCCATCTATTACTTGTTCTGAATAAGAGTCATGCAGGTTCAAAATGTTAACTCTGCTTCTCTTTCCACAGATGCTGTCCGACCTGCTGAACGTTTTTACAGCATTTTCTGTCTTTGTTAGGGATAAAAGGCACTTGAAATAATAATGAGTAAACATGGGTGAGGGCAGCTTGCAAGGTGTGAAGGGAATTTGCATTTTAAATAAGTTTGGCTGTTGTTTGGGTTTCAAAGGGATGATAGGATGTCGACAACTAACAAGATAAGCAAGGCCAAGCAGTGTGTTTATTTTTCCCAAAGGTACTGACCATATTGGCAACATGAAAGATTTTTATATTATGGGAAAAGTACATTTCCAAAGACCTACAGAACAATGGAATTTACAGATTAAAGAGGCAGAAACATATATAAAGACAACGGGAGACTATGTTGAGGGGCCATGTAAGACCTAAGAGGACCATGTAGAACAGCCTTGGGAAAGTCTCCAGCCTCTTTTGCAGAAGTCTGCTGTGTCCAGTAACCAAAGGTGGAGGAAAGCCTTTGGAATTCCACTGTCGAGCGGGTGCTGTGGTAAACTTGCTGGCTTGCTATTTAAATTTTAATTTAGTCTTTAAAATCTCGAAAGGTGATAGCGGACTCATTACTTCTGAACTCAGTGCACAAATCTTCTCGTAATCAATACAAATTGCAAAACCGTCATGATAGCGTGGCCAAGTTTCCAGGCTTTGTGGGTTTGGTCCTCCTGGCATGCATCACCTGCCATGTCACAACAGCCTGTAGGCAACACACACCTGGCGACACACACCTGGCGACACGCACCTGGTGACACGCACCTGGTGACACACACCTGACAACACACACCTGGCGACACACACCTGGCGACCCGCACCTGGCGACACACACCTGACAACACACACCTGGCGACACGCACCTGGCGACATGCACCTGGCGACACGCACCTGACAACACACACCTGGCGACACGCACCTGGCGACACGCACCTGGTGACACACACCTGACAACACACACCTGGTGACACGCACCTGGTGACACGGACCTGACAACACACACCTGGCGACACGCACCTGGTGACACACACCTGACAACACACACCTGGCGACACACACCTGGCGACACGCACCTAGCGACACGCACCTGGTGACACACACCTGACAACACACACCTGGTGACATGCACCTGGTGACACGGACCTGACAACACACACCTGGCGACACGCACCTGGCGACCCACACCTGACAACAAACACCTGGCGACCCGCACCTGGTGACACGCACCTGGTGACCCACACCTGACAACACACACCTGGTGACAGGCACCTGGCGACCCACACCTGACAACACACACCTGGCGACACGCACCTGGTGACACGCACCTGGTGACCCACACCTGACAACACACACCTGGCGACCAGCACCTGGTGACACGCAACTGACAACACACACCGGGTGACACACACCTGGCGACCCGCACCTGGCGACACGCACCTGACAACACACACCTGACAACACACACCTGGCGACCAGCACCTGGTGACACGCAACTGACAACACACACCGGGTGACACACACCTGGCGACCCGCACCTGGCGACACGCACCTGACAACACACACCTGACAACACACACCTGGTGACACACACCTGGCGACCCACACCTGACAACACACACCTGACAACACACACCTGGTGACATGCACCTGGCGACCCACACCTGATAACACACACCTGGTGACACGCACCTGGCGACCCACACCTGACAACACACACCTGACAACACACACCTGGTGACATGCACCTGGCGACCCACACCTGATAACACACACCTGGCGACACGCACCTGACAACACACAGCTGACAACACACACCTGACAACACACAGCTGACAACACACAGCTGACAACACACACCTGGCGACACGCACCTGGCTACACGCACCTGACAACACGCACCTGACAACACGCACCTGACAACACACACCTGACAACACGCACCTGGCGACACGCACCTGACAACACACAGCTGGCGACCCACACCTGGCGACACGCACCTGACAACACACAGCTGGCGACCCGCACCTGGCGACATGCACCTGACAACACACACCTGGTGACACACACCTGGCGACACGCACCTGGTGATACGCACCTGGCGACACGCACCTGGTGACACGCACCTGGTGACACGCACCTGCTGACACACACCTGGCGACACGCACCTGGTGATACGCACCTGGCGACACGCACCTGGCGACACGCACCTGCTGACACACACCTGGTGACACACACCTGGCGACACGCACCTGGTGACACGCACCTGGTGACACGCACCTGGTGATACGCACCTGGCGACACGCACCTGGTGACACGCACCTGCTGACACACACCTGGCGACACGCACCTGGTGATACGCACCTGGCGACACGCACCTGGCGACACGCACCTGGTGACACACACCTGGCGACACACACCTGGTGACACACACCTGGTGACACGCACCTGGTGATACGCACCTGGCGACACACACCTGGTGACACACACCTGGTGACACGCACCTGGTGACACGCACCTGGTGACACACACGTGGTGATACGCACCTGGCAACACGCACCTGGTGACACGCACCTGGTGATACGCACCTGGCGACACGCACCTGGTGACACGCACCTGCTGACACACACCTGGCGACACGCACCTGGTGATACGCACCTGGTGACACGCACCTGGCGACACACACCTGGCAACACACACCTGGTGACACGCACCTGGTGACACACACCTGGCGACACGCACCTGGTGACACACACCTGGCGACACGCACCTGGTGACACACACCTGGCGAC
The DNA here is from genome assembly GCF_017639515.1 of Carcharodon carcharias. Lineage (NCBI taxonomy): Eukaryota > Metazoa > Chordata > Chondrichthyes > Lamniformes > Lamnidae > Carcharodon > Carcharodon carcharias. The sequence goes on along the minus strand of NC_054507.1, from coordinate 3,315,044 downwards.
ACACACCTGGCGACACACACCTGGTGACACGCACCTGGTGACACACACCTGGCGACACGCACCTGGTGACACGCACCTGGCGACACACACCTGGTGACACACACCTGGCGACACGCACCTGGTGACACACACCTGGCGACACGCACCTGGTGACACACACCTGGCGACACGCACCTGGTGACACACACCTGGCGACACGCACCTGGTGACACACACCTGGCGACACACACCTGGCGACACGCACCTGGCGACACACACCTGGTGACACACACCTGGTGACACACACCTGGCGACCCGCATTTCACTCAGTGCTTCGAGGTTCGTTCACCTACCTTGCATAGGACAGCCCTAATGGTACGCAGCGCATGTTTCACAGGCAGCAGCACGTTCACAGGCACGTGTCCACCTACCGGAAAAATGGTAAGTTGTGGGGGGGGCGGGGGGCGGGGGGGTTGGGGGGTGTTGGAGTGGTTTTTAATGGGCTGCAGAGTTGGGGCTCCATTAGGGAAGGAGGATTTCGATCCATCGTTAAAAAATGTTTTTTAAATTTCATCCTAATTTCTAACATATCCCCCCACACCCACCCCACCAACCCCCCTACCCCAGGCACATTTGACAGAGTCACATGAGCGGGGGCCTTTTTTTTTAGAAGTGCTTTATATTTTTTATATATCTTCATCTCCCTGAGGCGGTTCTGGTGCTCTTCCTACGCCCATGCGCTGAATCCCTGCTCACCCGCCCCCCCTCGCGTGCACCCCCTCCTGCCCCTCACTTGCTTGCCCCCTCCCTCGCTCGACCCCCCTCCCCTCGCTCGACCCCTGTCTCCTCGTTCGACCCCCCCTACCCTCCCTCGCCTGCCCCCTCCCTCACTCGCTTGCCCGCCCGCCACCCCTCCCTCACTCGACCCCCATCCCCTCGCTCGACCCCCCCTACCCTCGCTCGCACCCCCTCACTCGCCCAGCCCCCCACCTTGCATGCCCCCCCTCGCTTGCCCCCCCCATAAGACATAGGGGCAGAAATTAGGCCATTCGGCCCATCGAGTCTGCCCCGCCATTCAATCACGGCCGATACGTTTCTGACAAAAATTACCTTTTCACTTCCTGATCATTCAATTTCTACATAAAATCTCAGTGTTACGGATACCAGGTATAAGAATAAAGAAAAGTACCACTCTCCTGTCAGCCGGGCACAGAGCATTGTCATAACGTCACACGCCTCAGTCTGCTATTTCCTTTTTATTCATTTACAGGATGTGGGCATCACTGGCTTGGCCCAGCATTTATTGCCCATCCCCAATTGCCCTTGTTCAGAGGGCATTTAAGAATCACACATCAGCCAGACTGGGTAAGGAGGGCAGATTTCCTTTCTCTTAGGGAACCAGGTGAAATTTTTATAACAATCGACAATGGTTTCGTGATTTTT
>NC_054507.1:3296122-3308622 GCF_017639515.1 Carcharodon carcharias | reverse complement strand
AACCAATTAAACTAAATTAACAAGGTCAAGGGACAAAGTAAAGAGCAGCCCCTTAAAGGGAAATTGCAAAAGACAAAAGACGAAAATTTAAAGGAAACTTAACAACATTCAGTCAAAACCTGATCAGAGGGGCAGATGAAAGACCCCAGTCCCCATCAGGCACGGTAGGCCTCGACAGTGCCAGGTGGGGTTTTGGCCACTTTGGAGCAGCCAGTTAAACTAACTTAGCGAAAACGAGGGACAAACTCTCAAAGGGATACTGTAAAAAGAAAGAGAAACTGTAAAGTAAACTTCAAATTAAAACACAATTGCTGGGGGGGTGGGGGGGGTGGTCAACAAAGCACCCCGGCCCCAACAATGCCCACAGTACAACCTCTGATAACCTGGTCACCATTACTGAGACTAACTTTTCAACCTGATATTTTTTAATTAATCGGATTTAACTTAAGCAAGCTGCGATGTTGGGATTTGAACCCAGGTCCCCAGAGAAAAGGTCTGAGTCCTCAGGATTATTATCCTTGTCATATTACCACTCCACCACTGCATTGTCTCCAGATAATTGAGTCCACAGTCTTACAAATACAATGGGAAAGGTGGGATCTACATGCTTAAGCTAACCTGCTCCTGGTCTCCGGTCAAGGCCAGTTTTAGCGCTTGAATTTTAATTTAATGAAGCAAATGGATCTGGAGAAAGATTTTTTCGGTACTGAACGGATCCCCTCTACCAGACCCTGACCTTGATCTGTTACACTCCCTCTGAGGTGAGGCTGTTACCCTGAAGGATGGGGGGGGGCAGGTGCAGGGGGGGAGATCAGATGCAAGCCCTCCCTCTGACCCAGCGGGCAGTGTAAGTTGACCGCTCCGATGGGTTCAGGCCAGAGGTCTGTCATTTTTCGGGAACTCCGCGGGATGAGATGAGTGGGTGAGGTAAGTGGCAGAGTGGAGATTGACCCCGAATGGGACCAGGGATGAGGGACTTCAGTTCATGTGGAGAAGCTGGGATTGTTCTCCTTAGAGCGGAGAAGGTTAAGGGGGAGATTGAATTGAGGTGTTCAAAATCAGGAAGCGGGGGTTCGGACAGAGTAAATGTTCCCACTGGGCAGGAGGGTCGGTAACCAGAGGGGACACAGATTGAAGAGAATCGGGAAAGGAACCAGAGGGGTAGAGGAGGAGAATTTGCTTTTATTTACACAACGAGTTGCTGTGATCTGGAAGGCGCTGCCTGAAAGGGCGGTGGAAGCAGATTCAATAGGAACTTTCAAAAGGGGGGGAATCGGATAAATACTGGAAGGGGGGGCACATTTGCTGGTCTATGGGGGGAAAGAGTGGGGCGGGGGGGGAGGAAGGGGTGTAGTACTAATTGGATAGACCTTTCAAAGGGCTGGCACAGGCACAATGGGCTGAATGGCCTCGTCCTGTGCTGTAAGAGTCACATGAACAAAACTCCGAACAGGATTGGACATGGAATTATGATGACGCTGACCCACTGGCAGCAAAACCCGGAAAAACACCACCACCTGGAAGTTCCCCTCCAAGCCACTCACCATCCTGACTTGGAAATATATCGCTGTTCCTTCACTGTCGCTGGGTCAAAATCCTGGAACTCCCTCCCTAACAGCGCTGTGGGTGTACCTACACCACATGGACTGCAGCAGTTCAAGAAGGCAGCTCACCACCACCTTCTCAATTGCCCCCACAGGGGGCAACCGTGAGAGTTTCGTTGCTCTTCTCTTGCATTGTCAGTAAGGGCGGAGCAATGAATTTGAGTGACCTTTGGCCCCTCGGCCTCTGACTGCTGCCCCCGGGCCTGACCCCCAGTTGCCGGGGAGGCCGTTCCGTGGCTCGGAGCTGCACCCCCGCCCCCCCACCCCCGCCACCCCCACCAGCCAGCAAGGCCCACGACAGGCTGCCAGCCCGGGCAAGCGATTGTTCCTCGCCACCTACCTCAGCCTGGCTCCCACGCTCAAACCTCTCAGTCACTGACTGTAAAAGTTTCTATAGGTATGTGAGGAGAATAAGATCGGTGAAGACAAATGTAGGTCCCTTACAGTCAGAAACAGGGGAATTTATAATGGGGAACAAAGAAATGGCTGACCAACTAAATACAGACTTTGCTTCTGTCTTCACAAAGGAGGACACAAATAACATACCAGAAATGTTGGGGAACACAGGGTTTAGTGAGAGGGAGGAACTGAAAGAAATCAGTATTAGTAGGGAAATGGTTTTGGGGAAATTGATGGGATTGAAGGCCGATAAATCCCCAGAGTCTGATAATCTACATCCCAGAGTACTTAAGGAAGTGGCCCGAGAAATAGTGGATGCATCGGTGGTCATCTTCCGAGATTCTATAGACTCTGGAACAGTTCCTACAGATTGGAAGGTAGCTAATGTAACCCCACTATTTAAAAAGGGAGATAGAAAGAAAACAGGGAATTATAGACCAGTCAGCCTGACGTCAGTAATGGGAAAAATTCCAGAGACCATTATAAAAGATTTAATAGCTGAGCACTTGGAAAACAGTGACAGAATCGGACAGAGTCAGCATGGATTTATGAAGGGAAATCATACTTGACAAATCTACTGGAATTTTTCAAGGATGTAACCAGTAGAGTTGATGAGGGGAAGCCAGTGGATGTGGTTTATTTGGACTTTCAGAAGGCTTTCAACAAAGTCCCACATAAGAGATTGGCGTGTAAAATTAAAGCGCATGGGATTGGGGGTAGTGTATTGAGATGGATAGAAAACTGGTTGGCAGACAGGAAACAAAGAGTAGGAATAAATTGGTCTTTTTCCGAATGGCAGGCAGTGACTAGTGGGGTACCGCAGGGATCGGTGCTGGGACACCAGCTATTCACAATATATATTAATGATTTAGATGAGGGAATTAAATATAATATCTCCAAATTTGCAGATGACACAAAGCTGGGTGGGAGGGTGAGCTGTGAGGAGGATGCAGAGATGCTTCAGTGTAATTTGGACAAGCTGAGTGAGTGGGCAAATGCATGGTAGATGCAGTATAATGTGGATAAATGTGAGGTTATCCATTTTGGTAGCAAAAACAGGAAGGCAGATTATTATCTGAATGGCTATAACTTGAGAGAGGGGAATGTACAATGAGACCTGGGTGTCCTTGTACACCAGTTGCTGAAGGTAAGCATGCAGGTGCAGCAGGCGGTAAAGAAGGCAAATGGTATGTTGGCCTTCATAGCCAGAGGATTCGAGTACAGGAGCAGGGATGTCTTGCTGCAATTATACAGGGCCTTGGTGAGATCACACCTGGAATATTGTGTGCAGTTTTGGTCTCCTTATCTGAGGAAGGATGTACTTGCTATAGAGGGAGTGCAGCGAAGGTTTACCCGACTGATTCCTGGGATGGTGGGACTGACATACGAGGAGAGATTATATTCGCTGGAGTTCAGACAAATGAGGGAGGATCTCATAGAAACCTATAAAATTCTAACAGGACTGGACAGGGTAGATACAGGAAGGATGTTCCCGATGGTGGGGAAGTCCAGAACCAGGGGTCACAGTCTGAGGATACGGGGTAGACCATTTAGGACTGAGATGAGGAGAAATTTCTTCACCCAGAGAGTGGTGAGCCTGTGGAATTTGTTACCACAGAAAGTAGTTGAGACCAAAACATTGTATGTTTTCGAGAAAGAGTTAGATATAGCTTTTGGGGCAAAAGGGATCAAAGGGCATGGGGAGAAAGCGGGAGCAGGCTATTGAGTTGGATGATCAGCCAATGATCATGATGAACGATGGAGCAGGCTGGAAGGGTCGAATGGCCTCCTCCTGCTCCTAGTTTCCATGTTTCGAAGAGGTCGTGGGGTCGGGTCCAGGGACTCAAGCAATCCAGGCAGACTCTCCCGGTGCCGGTAGTGAGGGGGTGCCGTGCCTCGAATGAGGTTTTAAACAGACGCCCCATTCTGCTATCTCGGCGACAGAAACTATTGGAAGAAGAGCAAGGTATGTGGGGGGGGGGTGTGTGGGCTGCAGAAGCCTATCAATCAAGAAGCCACAAAAAACAATCTTTAGTCCCTGCGCTGGGGTTTAATTTGAAAAACTAGTGTTAGTACAGCACGATGTTGTGGGTGTGCCGTTCAATCTGGGATAGGCTTATCTGATCTCCAACACCCTGACAGAAAAGAATAAAAATAAGAATTTCCTTCCTTTTCTTACCTTGCACGCTCACTAGGGTGTGGGTCCCAAACACACTGACTCTCACTAGGGTGTGGGTCCCACACACACTGACTCTCGCTGGGGTACGGGTTCCACACACACTGACTCTCACGGGGGTACGGGTCCCACACACACTGACTCTCACTGGGGTACGGGTTCCACACACACTGACTCTCACTGGGTACAGTCCCACACACACTGACTCTCACTGGGGTACAGGTCCCACACACACTGACTCTCACTGGGGTACGGGTTCCACACACACTGACTCTCACTGGGTACAGTCCCACACACACTGACTCTCACTGGGGTACGGGTTCCACACACACTGACTCTCACTGGGGTATGGGTCCCACACACACTGACTCTCACTGGGGTACGTGTCCCACACACACTGACTCTCACTGGGGTACAGGTCCCACACACACATTGACTCTCACTGGGGTACAGGTCCCACACACACATTGACTCTCACTGGGGTACGGGTCCCACACACACTGAATCTCAGTGGGTTATGGGTGCTAAACACACACTGACTCTCACTGGGGTACGGGTAAAACATACATTGATTCTCACTGCGATACAGGTCTCACACATACTGACACTCACTGGGGTACGGTTCCCACACAAACTGACTCTCACTAGGGTACGGGTCCCACACACACTGACTCTAACTGGGGTACGGGTCCCACACACATTGACTCTCACTGGGGTACGGGTCCCACACACACTGACTCTCACTGGGGTACGTGTCCCACACACACTGACTCTCACTGGGGTAGGGGGCCCACACACACTGACTCTCACTGGTATACAGGTCCCACACACAATGACTCTCACTGGGGTACAGGTCCCACCCACAGTGACTCTCAATGGGGTACGGGTCCAACACACACATTGACTCTCACTGGCGTACGGGTCCCACACACACTGAATCTCACTGGGTTATGGGTCCCACATACACAATGACTCCTACTCTGGTACGGGTGCCACATACATTGATTCTCACTTGGATACAGATCTCACACATACTGACTCTCACTGTGTTACGGGTCCCACACACACTGACTCTCAATGGGGTAGGGGTCCCACCCACACTGATTCTCACTGGGGTACGGGTCCCACACACACTGACTCTCACTGGGGTACGGGTCCCACAAACACTGACTCTCACTGGGACTAGGTTCCAAAAACACTGACTCTCACTGGGGTACGGTTCCCAAACACACTGACTCTCACTGGGGTACAGGTCCCACACACACTGACTCTCACTGGGGTACAGGTCCCACACACACTGACTCTCACTGGGGTACGGGTCCCACACACACTGACTCTCACTGGGGTACGTGTCCCACACACACTGACTCTCACTGGGGTACGGGTCCCACACACACTGACTCTCACTGAGGTACGGGAGCCACACAGACTGACTCCCACTGGGGTACGGGTCCCAAACACACTGACTCTCACTGGGATACGGGTCCCACAATAACTGACTCTCACTGGGGTACAGGTCCCACACACAATGACTCTCACTGGGGTACGGGTCCCACACACACTGTCTGTCACTGGGGTACAGGTCCCACCCACAGTGACTCTCAATGGGGTACGGGTCCAACACACACTGACTCTCACTGGCGTACGGGTCCCACACACACTGAATCTCACTGGGTTATGGGTCCCACACACACAATGACTCCTACTCTGGTATGGGTGCCACATACATTGATTCTCACTTGGATACAGATCTCACACATACTGACTCTCACTGGGGTATGGGTCCCACATACATTGATTCTCAATTGGATACAGGTCTCACCCACGCTGAATTTCACTGGGATAAGTTTCGCACATACACTGACTCTCACTGGGCTACGGGTCCCACCTACACTGATTCCCACTGGGGTACGGGTCCCACACACACTGACTCACACTGGGGTATTGGTCCCACACACACTGACTCTCACTGGGGTACGGGTCCCACACACACTGACTCTCACTGGGGTACGGGAGCCACACAGACTGACTCCCACTGGGGTACGGGTCCCAAACACACTGACTCTCACTGGGATACGGGTCCCACAATAACTGACTCTCACTGGGGTACAGGTCCCACACACAATGACTCTCACTGGGGTACGGGTCCCACACACACTGTCTGTCACTGGGGTACAGGTCCCACCCACAGTGACTCTCAATGGGGTACGGGTCCAACACACACTGACTCTCACTGGCGTACGGGTCCCACACACACATTGACTCTCACTGGCGTACGGGTCCCACACACACTGAATCTCACTGGGTTATGGGTCCCACACACACAATGACTCCTACACTGGTATGGGTGCCACATACATTGATTCTCACTTGGATACAGATCTCACACATACTGACTCTCACTGGGGTACGGGTCCCACATACATTGATTCTCAATTGGATACAGGTCTCACCCACGCTGAATTTCACTGGGATAAGTTTCGCACATACACTGACTCTCACTGGGGTACGGGTCCCACCCACACTGATTCCCACTGGGGTACGGGTCCCACACACACTGACTCTCACTGGGGTATGTGTCCCACTCACACGGTGTGTCACTGGAGTACGAGTCCTACACACACTGACTATTACTGAGGTACGGGTCCCACACACACTGACTCTCACTGGGGTACGGGTCCCACACACACTGACTCTCACTGGGGTATGGGACCCACACAGAGTGACTCTCACTGGGTTACGGGTACCACACACACTGACTCTCACTGGAGTACGGGTACCAATCACACTGACTCTCACTGGGGTACGGGTCCCGAACACACTGATACTCACTGGGTTATGGGTCCCACACACACTGATTCTCACTGGGGTGCGGGTCCCTCACACACTGACTCTCACTGCGAAACCGGTCCCACACACACTGACTCTCACTGGGGTACGGGTCCCACACACATTGACTTTCATTGGGGTACGGGTCCCACACACACTGACTCTCACTGGGATATGGGTCCCAAACACACTGAATCTCTGTGGTACAGGTCCCACACACACTGATACTCACTGGGTTATGGGTCCCACACACACTGATTCTCACTGGGGTACGGGTCCCTCACACACTGACTCTCACTGGGGTCCGGGTCCCACTCACAATGACTCTCACTGGGGTACGGGTCCCAAACACACATTGACTCTCTTGGGGGTACGGGTCCCACACACACTGAATTTCAATGGGTTATGGGGCCGACATACACAATGACTCTCACTGGGGTACGCTCCCACACACACTGACTCTCACTGGGGTACGGGTCCCAAACACTGACTCACACTGGGGTACGGTTCAAACACACACTGACCCTCACTGGGCTACGGGTCCCACACCCACTGACTTTCAGTTGGGTACAGGTCCCATAAGCACTGACTCTCACTGGGGTACGGGTCTCACACACGCTGACTCTCACTGGGGTACGGGTCCCATAAACACTGAATCTCACTGGAGTACGGGTTTCACACACACTGACTCTCACTGGGGTACGGGTCCCTCACACACTGACTCTCACTGGGGTACGGGTCCCACACTCACTGACTCTCACTGGTGTACGGGTCCCATAAACACTGAATCTCACTGGAGTACGGGTTTCACACACACTGACTCTCACTGGGGTACGTGTCCCACACACACTGACTCTCACTGCGAAACCGGTCCCACACACACTGACTCTCACTGGGGTACGGGTCCCACACACATTGACTCTCATTGGGGTACGGGTTCCACACACACTGACTCTCACTGGGGTACGGGTCCCACACACACTGACTCTCACTGGGGTCTGTGTCCCACACACACTGAATCTCACTGGGGTACAGGTCCCACACACACTGACTCCTAATGGTGTACGTGACCCACACACACTGACTCTCACTGGGGTTCAGGTCCCACCCACAGTGACTCTCAATGGGGTACAGATCCGACACACACATTGACTCTCACTGGCGTACCGGTCCCACACACACTGAATCTCACTGGGCTATGGGTCCCACACACACACTGACTCTCACTGGGGTACGGGTGCCACATTCATTGATTCTCACTTGGATACAGGTCTCACACATACTGACACTCACTTGGTACGGGTCCCACAAACACTGATTCTCACTGGGGTCCAGGTCCCGCACACACATTGACTCTCACTTAGGTACGGGTGCCACACACACGGACTCTAACTGGGATAAGGATCCCACACACACTTTGTCTCTGATTGGGGTACGGGTCCCACACACACTGAATCTCACTGGGTTATGGGTCCCACACAAACACTGATTCTCACTGGGGTACGGGTCCCACATACATTGATTCACACTTGGATACAGGTCTCAAACAAACTGACTCTCACTGGGGTAGGGGTCCCACACAAGCTGACTATCACTGGGATACAGGTCCCACACACTCTGATTCTCACTGGGGTACGGGTCCCACACACACTGACTCTCACTGGGGCACCGGTCCCACACACACTGCCTCTCACTGGAGTAAAGGTCGCACACTCACTGACTCTCACTGGGGTACGGGCCCCACACTCACTGACTCTCACTGGTGTACGGGTCCCATAAACACTGAATCTCACTGGAGTACGGGTCTCACACACACTGACTCTCACTGGGGTACGTGTCCCACACACACTGACTCTCACTCTGGTACAGGTCCCACACACACTGACTCTCACTGGGGTACGTGTCCCACACACACTGACTCTCACTGGGGTACGGGTCCCACACACACTTTGACACTCATTGGGGTATGGGTTCCACATACATTGATTCTCACTTGGATACAGGTCTCACACACACTGACTCTCACTGGGGTACGTGTCCCACACACACTGACTCTCACTGGGGTAGGGATCCCACACAAACTGACTCTCACTGGGGTACAGGTCCCACACACTCTGATTCTCACTGGGGTACGGGTCCCACACACACTGACTCTCACTGGGGTACGGGTCCCACACACAATGACTCTCACTGGGGTACGGGTCCCACACACACTGACTCTCACTGTGGTACAGGTCCCACACACACTGACTCTCCCTGGGGTACGGGTCCTACACAGACTGATTCTCACTGGGATTCGGGTCCCACACACATTGACTATCAGTGGGGTATGGGTCCCACGCACATTGACTCTCACTGGGGTACGGGTTCCACATACACTGACTCTCACTGGGGTACGGGTTCCACACAAACTGACTCTCACTGGAGTACGGGTCCCAAACACACTGACTCTCACTGGGGTACGGGTCCCACACACACATTGACTCTATCTGGGGTACAGGTCCCACAAACACTGATTCTCACTGGGGTACGGGTCCCACACACACACTGACTCTCTCTGGGGTATGGGTCCAACAAACACTGAATCTCACTGGGTTATGGGTCCCACACACACTGACACTCACTGGGGTACAGGTCCCGCACCCACACTGACTCTCACTGGGGTACGCGTCCCACACACACTGACTCTCACTGGGGTACGGGTCCCACACACACTGAATCTCACTGGATTATGGGTCCCACATACACACTGACTCACACTGGGGTACGGGTCCCACATACACTGAATCTCACTGGTTTATGTGTCCCACATACACACTGACTCACACTGGGGTACGGGTCCGACACACATTGACTCTCACTGGGGTACGGGTCCCACACACACTGAATCTCAGTGGGGTATGGGTCCCATAAACAATGACTCTCACTGGGGTACGGATCTCACACACACTGACACTCACTGGGGTACGTGTCCCACACACACTGACTCTCACTTAGGTACGGGTCCCACAAACACTGACTCTCACTGAGGTACAGGTCCCAACACAGGTTGACTCTCAATGGGGTACGGGTCCCACACACACTTTGACACTCATTGGGGTACGGGTTCCACATACATTGATTCTCACTTGGATACAGGTCTCACACACACTGACTCTCACTGGGGTACGTGTCCCACACACACTGACTCTCACTGGGGTAGGGATCCCACACAATCTGACTATCACTGGGGTACAGGTCCCACACACTCTGATTCTCACTGGGGTACGGGTCCCACACACACTGACTCTCACTGGGGTACGGGTCCCACACACAATGACTCTCACTGGGGTACGGGTCCCACACACACTGACTCTCACTGTGGTACAGGTCCCACACACACTGACTCTCCCTGGGGTACGGGTCCTACACAGACTGATTCTCACTGGGATTCGGGTCCCACACACATTGACTATCAGTGGGGTATGGGTCCCACGCACATTGACTCTCACTGGGGTACGGGTTCCACATACACTGACACTCACTGGGGTACGGTTCCCACACACACTGACTCTCACTGGGGTACGTGTCCCACACACACTGACTCTCAGTGGGGTACGGGTTGCATCAAAACTGACTCTCACTGGGGTACGTGTCCCACACACACTGACTCTCACTGGGGTACGGGTCCCTCACACACTTTGACTCTCACTGGGGTACGGGTCCCACACACACTGACTCTCACTTGTGTACAGGTCGCACACACACTGACTCTCACTTGTGTACAGGTCGCACACACACTGACTCCCACTTGGGTAAGGGTCCCACACACACTGACTCTCACTGGCGTACGGGTCCCACACACAGGATGACTCTCACTGGGGTACGGGTCCCACATACATTGATTCTCTGTTGGATACAGGTCTCACACTCACTGACTCTCACTGTGGTAAGTGTCCGACACACAGTGACTCTCAATGGGGTAGGGGTCCCACACAAACTGACTCTCACTGGGGTACAGGGACCACACACTCTGATTCTCACTGGGGTACGGGTCTCACACACACTGACTCTCACTGGGGTACGGGTTCCATCAAAACTGACTCTCACTGGGGTACGGGTACCACACACACTGACTCTCACTGGGGTACGGGTCCCACACAAACTGACTCTCACTGGGGTACAGGTCCCACACACTCTGATTCTCACTGGAGTACGGGTCCCACACACAATGACTCTCACTGGGGTACGTGTCCCACACACACTGACTCTCAGTGGGGTACGGGTTCCATCAAAACTGACTCTCACTGGGGTACGGGTCCCTCACACAATTTGACTCTCACTGGGGTATGGGCCCCACACACACTGACTCTCACTTGGGTACGGGTCCCACACACACTGACTCTCACTTGGGTACAGGTGCCACAACAATGACTCTCAATGGGGTACGGGTCCCACACACAGGCTGACTCTCACTGGGGTACGGGTCCCACATACTTTGATTCTCTGTTGGATACAGGTCTCACACTCACTGACTCTCACTGTGGTATGTGTCCGACACACAGTGACTCTCATTGGGGTACAGGTCCCACACACTCTGATTCTCACTGGGGTACGGGTCCCACACACACTGACTCTCACTGGGGTACGGGTCCCACACACACTGACTCTCACTGGGGTACGGGTACCACACACACTGACTCTCACAGGCGTATGGGTCCCACACACACTGACTCTCACTGGGGTATAGGTCCCACACAGAATGACTCTCACTGGAGTACAGGTCCAAAACACAGTGACTCTCACTGGAGTACGGGTCCCGCACACACTGACAGTCACTGGGGTACGGGAACCACACACACTGATGCTCACTGGGATTCGGGTCCCACTAACCATGACACTCACTGGGTAAAGGGTTCCACACACATTGACTCACACTGGGGTATGGGTCCTACACACACTGACTCTCACTGGGGTACGGATCCCTCACACACTGACTCTCACTGGGGTACGGGTCCCACACACATTGACTCTCACTGGGGTACGGTTTCCAAACACACTGACTCTCACTTGGGTACGGGTCCCAGACACACTGACTCTCACTGGGGTACGTGTCCCACACTCACTGACTCTCACTGGGGTACGTGTCCCACACTCTCTGACTCTCACTGGGGTACGGGTCCCACACACATTGACTCTCGCTGGGGTACGGGTTCCACACAAACTGACTCTCACTTGAGTACGTGTCCCACGCACATTGATTCTCACTGGGGTACGGGTCCCACACACACTGAATCTCACTGCTTTATGGGTCCCACATACACACTGACTCACACTGGGGTACGGGTCTCACACACACTGACACTCACAGGGGTACGGGTCCCACAAACACTGACTCTCACTGGGGTACGGGTCCCAACACAGGTTGACTCTCACTGGGGTACGGGTCCCACTTTCACTTTGACACTCACTGGGGTACGGGTCCCACAAAAACACTGACTCTCACTGGGGTA